>NW_027361728.1:76062500-76257500 GCF_039654945.1 Dendrobates tinctorius | reverse complement strand
TCAGCAGTTCCTGCAAGATGAAGGCATTGAAGCTGTGGACTGGACCGCCCGTTCCCCAGACCTGAATCCGATTGAGCACATCTGGGACATCATGTCTCGCTCCATCCACCAACGTCACATTGCACCACAGACTGTCCAGGAGTTGGCGGATGCTTTAGTCCAGGTCTGGAAGGAGATCCCTCAGGAGACGATCCGCTGCCTCATCAGGCGCATGCCCAGGCGTTGTACTCATCGCCAAAAGTGTTGAGAATGACACAAATATTAATTTTTACAAAGTCTACTGCTTCATTTTTTCTAATGACAATTTGCATATACTCCAGAATGTTATAAATAGTGATCAGCTTAACAGCAATTACTTGCAAAGTCAATATTTGCCTAGAAAATGAACTTTATCCCCCAAAACACATTTCAACATCATTGCAGCCCTGCCTTAAAAGGACCAGCTAACATCATTTCAGTGATTGCTCCATCACTGTTGATGATGATGAGGACAGGGCTGGAGATCAATCTGTCATGATTAAGTAAGAATGACACCACTGGACACTTTAAAAGGAGGCTGGTGCTTGGCATCATTGTTTCTCTTCTGTTAACCATGGTTATCTCTAAAGAAACACGTGCAGTCATCATTGCACTGCGCAAAAATGGCCTAACAGGGAAGAGTATCGCAGCTAGAAAGATTGCACCTCAGTCAACAATCTATCGCATCATCAAGAACTTCAAAGAGAGAGGTTCCCTTGTTGCCAAAAAGGCTCCAGGGCGCCCAAGAAAGACCAGCAAGCACCAGGACCGTCTCTTAAAAGTGTTTCAGCTGCGGGATCGGGCTACCAGCAGTGCAGAGCTTGCTCAGGAATGGCAGCAGGCAGGTGTGAGTGCATCTGCACGCACTGTGAGGCGGAGACTCTTGGAGCAAGGCCTGGTCTCAAGTAGGGCAGCAAAGAAGCCACTTCTCTCCAGGAAAAACATCATGGACAGACTGATATTCTGCAAGTGGTACAGGGAGTGGACTGCTGAGGACTGGGGTAAAGTCATTTTCTCTGATGAATCCCCTTTTCGATTGTTTGGGACATCTGGAAAACGGCTTATTCGGAGAAGACCAGGTGAGCGCTACCACCAGTCTTGTCTCATGCCAACTGTCAAGCATCCTGAAACCATTCATGTGTGGGGTTGCTTCTCAGCCAAGGGAATGGGCTCTCTCTCAGTCTTGCCTAAAAACACAGCCATGAATAAAGAATGGTACCAGAATTTCCTCCAAGAGCAACTTCTTCCAACCGTCCAAGAGCAGTTTGGCGATCAACAATGCCTTTTTCAACATGATGGAGCACCTTGCCATAAAGCAAAGGTGATAACTAAATGGCTCAGGGAACAAAACAGAGATTTTGGGACCATGGCCTGGAAACACCCCAGATCTTAATCCCATTGAGAACTTGTGGTCAATCATCAAGAGACGGGTGGACAAACAAAAACCTTCAAATTCAGACAAAATAAAAGCATTGATTTTGCAAGAATGGACTGCTATCAGTCAGGATTTGATCCAGAAGTTGATTGAGAGCATGCCAGGGAGAATTGCTGAGGTCCTGAAGAAGAAGGGTCAACACTGCAAATATTGACTTGCTGCATTAACTCATTCTAACTGTCAATATAACCTTTTGCTACTCATAATATGATTGCAATTATATTTCTGTATGTAATAAAAACATCTGACAAACACACATAAAAACCAGAGGCCAGCAGATCATGTGAAAATATAATATTTGTGTCATTCTCAAAACTTTTGGCCATGACTGTACAGTAGCGAGGTCATACAGGCAGGCACGTGGAGGCCACACATGATACTGAGCATCTTTTCCTTGTCAAGCATTTCCACTGAAGTTGGATCAGCCTGTTATTTGATTTTCCACTTTGATTTTGAGTATCATTCCAAATCCAGACCTCCATGGGATATTCATTTTGATTTACATTGATAATTGTTATGTTTTATTGTTCTGAACACATTCCACTATGCAATGAATAAAAATTTGCAACTGGAATATTTAATTCAGAGATATCTAGGATGTGGTATTTTAGTGTTCCCTTTATTTTTTTTAGCAGTGTATATACTTTATACAGGGGTTGGACAAAATAATGGCATCATAATCTTCGAACATGTTATAAACATGCAAACCGTGACATATAGTAATGTTTGGTAGTTGATTATTTGTGTTATGTGATATGTGTATGTAAATTAACTGCTTGTTTTGCAGAATTGTAAGAACATTGATGAAAACCTGATACCAATGTCAGACCTCTTGGATTTTCAGAGGCCAAATTGTTGGTGCTCTTATGGCAGGCGCTAGGGTAACAGAAAGTGCCCGAATGCTTGGCGTGTCAAGAGGTACTGTCTCCAAAGTAATGACTGCGTTTGAAAAAGAAGGAAAAACGTCCGCAGCAAAGCACAGGTCCGGCCAAAAGTCGAAGTTGACATAGAGACCATCGGACTCTAAAGCGAATTATGAGAGAGGATCGCAAGACCACGGCTCCGAAAATTACTGCTGAGGTCAATGAACACCTACAGAACCCAGTTTCCACGAAAACTGTTCGCCGGGAGCTGCACAAATCTGGATTCCACAGAAGAGCTGCAATTCGAAAACCACTGCTCTCAATGACAAATATTTCCAAGCGTTTAGAGTGGTGTAGAAACCTCCAGAATTGGTCCCTCGAGCAGTGGAAATGTTACCACGGCTAGTCGGGTGAGAATAATCTCCAGGAGTGGACCCTCTGGATCGTGGCACCGAGGGGCCCCGGGCGAGCTGCCAGGTGGAGCCAACCCCTATACAGGGATCATTAGGAGCAGGCCCAGGGGTTCGGGTACCACGATAGCCGGTACCGAGAGGGGCGGCTCAGAATGGACTGGAGTAGGAGCATGAGACTGTAGGAGATAGGACCAGAGTGGGGTTGCGGGACTTGAGTATAGACAGCAGGACGGAGCAGGATAACTGGAGACAGGACCAGAGTAGGACTGCGGGACTGGAGCCTAGACAGCAGGATGGAGCAGGAACACGGGAGGCAGGACCGGAGTAGGACTGCAGGGCTGGAGCATAGATAGCAGGACAGAGCAGGAACACGGGAGGCAGGACCAGAGTAGGATTGCGGGACTGGAGCCTAGAGAGCAGGATGGAGCAGGAACACAGGAGGCAGGCCTGGAGTAGGAATGCAGGGCTGGAGAATAGATAGCAGGATGAAGCAGGAACACAGGAGGTAGGACTGGAGTAGGACTGCAGGGCTGGAGCATAGATAGCAGGACGAAGCAGGAACACGGGAGTACAGGACTGTGAGACTGCGGCAGGAACCACGGAGTACAGGACTGAGATACTGCGGCAGGAACACGAGGAAACAGGACCTAGTGTGCTAGCAAACACAACGATCAGGCACCTCCCTCAAAGGAGGACGGCCTGATATGCCCCTGTCTGAACTGCCATTGGTCCGGTGGTGCTTCCGGGTCAGGGCATTGCCAGAGCATAAGTGACAGGAGGGAGGCGCGGCCGTAGCCTATGGCGCATGCGCATTGCATGCAGAGACGCGGTTGGCCGCGGACGTGTCAGAAGGGACCGCCGTGGATGTCAGACGGCAGAGGGCTGCGGCGCAGGAGCGGAGGCCGGGTGAGTATACAGTGGCGGCTTGACAGGAAACATGTGATATTCTCAGACAAATCATCCCTTACCCTATTTCCGACCTCCAGCCGAGTGCACTTTTGGAGACAGCTGAAAGAAGCATTACATCCAGACTGCCTTCTCCCAACCGTAAAACATGGCGGCAGTTCTGTGATGATCTGGGGTGCTATTTCGTGGAGATCCGCCGGGCCATTGATATCCCTTCATGGAAGAATTAACAGCCGCGATTATTTAGGCATTTTGGGCGACCAAGTGCATCCTATGGTTCAAGCACTGTTCCCGGAGGGGAACGCCATCTTTCAGGATGATAATGCACCAATTCATACAGCTAGAATCATTAAAGCATGGCACGAGGAATAGTGTAATGAAGTTGAGCATCTCATCTGGCCCCCACAATCCCCAGACCTCAACATTATTGAGCAATTATGGTCGATTTTAGAGATTCAAGTTAAACGTCGATTTCCGCCGCCATCATCGCTCAAAAGAACTGGAGGGTGTTTTAACTGAAGAATGGGCTACAATTCCTTTGGAAACAATTGACACCTTGTATGAATCCATACCTCGGAGAACTGAGGTTGTAATCGCCGCAAAAGGTGGACCTACACCATATTAAACTAACTTTTGTTGACGTTTCCAGGTGTTTCCATTATTTTGTCCAACCCCTGTACATACTGTACATACATATACAGTCATGTGAAAAAGTGCTTGCCCCCTTACTTATTTCTTATTCTTTTGCATGTTTGTCACACTTAAATGTCACAAATTTCAGATCTCCAACAAAATTTAAATATTAAACAATAATAACACACGTAATCACAAAATGCAGTTTCTAAATGAGGGTCTTTATTATTAAGGGAGGAAGAAATCCAAATCTACAGAGCACTCTGTGAAAAAGTGATTGCCCCTTAACCTAATAACTGGTTGGGCCACCCTTAACAGTAACAACAACAATCAAGCATTTTCATTAACTGGCAATGGAGTCGTTTACAACACTGCTGAAATTTAAGTCAACTCATCTTTGCAGAATTGTTGCAATTCAGCCTCAATGGAGGATTTTTGAGCATAAACCGCCATTTTAAAGTCAAGCCACAGCATCTCAATTGGATTAATGTCAGGACATTGACTAGGCCACGCCAAAGTCTTCATTTAGATTTTCTTAAGCAATTCAGAGTTGGACTTGCTGCTGTGTTTAGGATCATTATGGTGCTGCATAATCAAAGTGCACTTCAGCTTTAGGTCACAAACAGATGGCCGGATATTCATCTTCAGTATTTTTTGATAGAAAGCAGAATTCATAGTTCATTTTACCATAGCAAGTCTTCCAGGTCCTGAAGCAGCAAAACAGAACAAGACCATCACACTACCACCAGCAGTAGTGAAATACTCGGATTCACTGTACTCGTTACGAGTAGCTCCTAATACTCAGGTACTCGTAACGAGTAGCGAGTCCAATGTAAGTCTATGAGAAATGCGAGTAATGGGCTGTGTGTGTGTGTGTGCGGGGCTGTGCTGGCCTGTGTGGGACTGTGCTGGGCTGTGCGGGGAATGTGCCGGGCTGTGCGGGGACTGTGCCAGGCTGTGCGGGACTGTGCGGGGACTGTGCTGGGACTGTGCCGGCTGTGCGGGACTGTGCTGGGCTGTGCGGGGACTGTGCGGGCTGTGCCGAATGTTGCGAGGCGAGTAGTGAAATTTACTCGCCAGGATTCAAGTACCACGAGTACCGCATTACTTGCCGAGTACCGAATCCTAATGAGTATACTCGCTCATCCCTAATCGCAGCATGATCCCTAGCTTTTGAGGATCTTTTGGTCTACTTCACTTTGTCAGGCAGGTGATTTCATGATTGAGAACAGCTGTTGCAGGAATCAGGCATAAGTGTGGATGGGAAATTTGAACTTAGCTTCCCAAAGATGTGATAAACCATGGTTAATTTGTGTTTTAAGGTGGGGGAGCAATCACTTTTTCAAACAGGGCCCTGTAGGTTTGGATTTTTTTTTTCCCTTAATAATAAATACCTTTATTGAAAAAGTGCATTTTGTGTTTACATGTGTTATCTTTGTCTAATATTTTAATTTGTTTGATCTAAAACATTTAAGTGTGACAAACATGCAAAAGAATAGGAAATCAGGGAGGAGGCAAACAATTTTTCACACAACTGTTATACTGTATATCGACGAGCAAAAGGGTAACAATTTTTTAAACTTTTGACTTTTAGGCTCCATATCTCACCATCCACTAATGCTTCGAATGTTGGAATGTGAGACTACAATCATTTTATAGCCAATAGTGTTGAGCGATACCTTCCGATATCGGGAAATATCAGATCGGATCGGACTGATACCCAAAAAGTATCGAATATCGCCATTTCCGAAACCGGAAACCAATGCTAGTCAATGGGACAGATATATCGGAATTAAAATAAACCCTTTCTTTCCTTGTAGGTTAATTCTACATGAAGGAAAGCAACTAAGAATAATGTAGAAAGTATTGGGGGAGGTGGAGGAGACATTAAAGGCATAGAGGTTTAGCCCAATCCAGTGGAATAGCAGGAATACATTTTTTTTTTAAGACGTTCGGAGTTACAAAGATATTGACTATGTTAACCTTTTTTATATTTTGTTAGATATGTATGTTTCACTACTTCCATGCTCTTCACCTTCTTTTTTACTTCTCCCACACTTTCCCCTTCATGATCCTCAGCAGCAGCATCTTTTTCATCATCTTCTTCTTCACCTTCTTCCTATTATTCTTTTTTTTTTACATTCTTCACATTCTTCTTATTCAACTATTATTCTTCTTCATATTCTACTTCTTTATCTTCTTCCTATTCTTCTTCTTCATCATATTCTTATTTGTGACAGGCATTCCTGTAGTTGTTATCTATAAAAGTTTGAAGATTACACCTTCCGTTCTGCCTGTCACAAAAGATTTACAACAGGATTTGTCCGAGTTCAGTTTGGCCTGCAGCAGCAGGCATTTTTCAGGGGCACCATGAGGAGGAACAGACTCACCCCCATACACTGCTTAGTCTTCTTCTGCTTATAATTTAGATAATATGTTTTGCTCTGATTTTTAGTCTTATGCTTAATGTTCTTCTGCTTTTTGTTCTTCTGCTTCTTGGTCTCCTGTCTCTTGTTGCTCTGTATCTTGGTGGTTGTCTTCATGTTCTTTGTCCTCTTGGTCATTTTCTTCAGCGTCATCTTTTTGGTCTTCTTTGGGGTGGTCTTCAGGGTCGTCGTCTTTGGGGTCATCGTCTTCTTCGGGGTGGTCTTCAGGGTCATCTTCAGGGTCACCATCTTCGGGGTTGTCGTCTTCTTCGGGGTGGTCTTCAGGGTCGTCGTCTTCAGGGTCGTCGTCAGGGAGATCCAGAGTGATTGCCAAAAACCATTTCAAAAAGCTTGAACTTGGAAATGTAGCAGAAAGTACAAGAAGGCTGAGAAACTGCCGAGAACCAGCTGACGTTACTGGAATCCGGATGGGTAGCGGAAGGAACAAGAGCCAATGGCACTACCGAGGACCAGCTGATGGTACTGGAACCCGGTTACTAAGCAGGAGGTACCTGTGCTAGAAAGCACTACCAAGGACCAGCAGACATTGCTGGAACTCGGATGCCGAAAAGGAGGCACCTAAGCCAAAGGCACTGGCGAGAACCAGCTGACGGTACTGGAACCCGGATGGGTAGCAGAAGGTACCCATGAAAAACAAAGTTGCAAGGCCGCGAGCCGGCCGCAGTTACCGAAACCCACAGTCCTACAGGGGGTGCTTGTCCTATTGGCACTACGGAGCCAGCCTTTATTGCCAGATCCCGCAGCCTACATAGGAAGCACCTAAACTGCAGGCACCATAGAGTCGACTAACCCGACCGCAACACGACAGGACAACGTATTGGTGGCAAAGTGACGTTGACACTACCCGGAAATAGCTGGCGTGCTGGAACCAAGCTGGACAGGAGGGAGTACCCGTGCCAAAGACACTGCCGAGAACCAGCTGACGGTGCTGGAACCCGGATGGGTAGCAGAAGGAACAAGAGCCAATGGCACTACCGAGGACCAGCTGACGGTGCTGGAACCCAGAGGGGCAGCAGAAGGAACAAGAGCCAATGGCACTACCGAGGACCAGCTGATGGTACTGGAACCTGGTTACTAAGCAGGAGGTACCTGTGCCAGAAAGCACTACCAAGGACCAGCAGACGTTGCTGGAACTTGGATACTGAGAAGGAGGCACCTAAGCCAAAGGCACTGCCGAGAACCAGCTAACGGTACTGGAACCCAGATGGGTAGCAGAAGCTACAAGAGCCAATGGAACTACCGAGGACCAGCTGACGGTGCTGGAACCCAGAGGAGCAGCAGAAGGAACAAGAGCCAATGGCACTACCGAGGAGCAGCTGATGGTACTGGAACCCGGTTACTAAGCAGGAGGTACCTGTGCTAGAAAGCACTACCAAGGACCAGCAGACGTTGCTGGAACTCGGATACCGAGAAGGAGGCACCTAAGCCAAAGGCACTGGCGAGAACCAGCTGACGGTACTGGAACCCGGATGGGTAGCAGAAGGTACCCATGAAAAACAAAGTTGCAAGGCTGCGAGCCGGCCGCAGCTACCGAAACCCACAGCCCTACAGGGGGTGCTTGTCCTATTGGCACTACGGAACCAGCCTTTATTGCCAGACCCGCAGCCCACATAGGAAGCACCTAAACTGCAGGCACCATAGAGTCAGCTAACCCGACCGCAACACGACAGGACAAAGTTTTGGTGGCAAAGTGACGTTGACACTACCCGGAAACAGCTGGCGTGCTGGAACCAAGCTGGGCAGGAGGGAGTACCCGTGCCAAAGACACTGCCGGGAACCAGCTGGCGCTCCTGGAACCCAGGGTAAATACTACAAACAGAGTGGAGACAGAGGCCTAATTGGAGCAAGTTTAAAATCTGTAGTTGTGTGAGTGTGGACAGAGCAGGAGAAATTGCCGGACACACAGCTGGGGATCAGCTGACATTACTGAACCACAATAACACTGGAGCATATGTTGACTGTGCAGATGGCACTTCTGAGCAGCAACTGGCGGTGTTGGAGCCCAGGGTCAATAGTACAAACAGAGTGGAGGCAGAGGTCTAATTGGAGCAAGTTTAAAATCTGTAGTTGTGTGAGTGTGGACAGAGCAGGAGACATTGCCGGACACACAGCAGGGGAGCAGCTGGCGTTACTGAACCCCACTAACACAGGAGCTAGTGTTTTTCTCTGTGCAGACGGCACTTCTGAGCAGCAACTGGCGGTGTTGGAGCCCAGGGTCAATCAGGGTGTAGGCTGAGGCCTAATTGGAGCAAGTTTAATATCTGATGTTGTGTGAATGTGGACGGAGCAGGAGATATTGCCGGACACACAGCAGGGGAGCAGCTGACATTACTGAACCCCACTAACACAGGAGCTAGTGTTATTCTCTGTGCAGACGACACTTTTGAGCAGCAACTGGCGGTGTTGGAGCCCAGGGATTACAGTTCAGGTGGTAGAAACATGAACACAACAGGATACCTGGATACTGTTGCCAACCAATTATTTAATCTGGAAGAGGACTGGCAAATTCCAGCGAGATCCAGGCCTTGTTCATTTTCAGAAAAGTAAGCGGGTCAACGTTATCGGAGGATAGTCGCATACGACGGTCTGTTAGTACACCACCTGTGGCACTAAAGACGCGTTCTGATATTATACTAGTAGCAGGGCAAGCCAGCACCTCCAATGCATACTGGCTAAGCTCTGGCCATGTATCCAGCTTAGAGACCCAAAATTTGAAGGGGGAAGAGCCGTCTGGGAGTACACTGAGAGGGCAAGACATGTAGTCTGTCACCATCTGACGGAAATGTTGCCTCCTGCTGACTGGAGCCGTCTGTGATGGTGTAGACATTTGTGGTGGGGACACAAAACTTTGCCACATTTAGGCCATACTGGTCTTGCCTTGTGCTGAGGCGCTGCTTCTGTTCCCTCTTTGTGCAGAGCTTCCTCCACTGCCTCGACGCACAGATCTGCTTTGTAAAGCACTAGCAGCACTGCTCTCGGGTGGAATGGAGATCATGATGGAATGCACCAGTGTGTCTTGGTACTCTCGCATTTTACGCTCCCGGTTCAACAGTGTTATGAGGCTTTGTAAGTTGTCCCGATAGCGAGGATCTAGGAGGGTGTACACCCAATAATCAGCTGTGTTGAGAATGTGGGCGATGTGGCGGTCGTTTCTCAGGCACTGCAGCATGAAATCAACCATGTGCTGCAGACTCCCAACTGGCCAAGAAACGCTGTCCCCTGCTTGAGGCGTCATCTCTGCCTGCTCTGCATCACCCCACCCTCGCTCTACATACTGACTACTAGAGCATTGTGTACCTCCCTCCTCTGGAGAGATGTCTTCCTCCTCCATTGACTCCTCATCCTCCTCACAAAGTGTCCCCTGCCTAGGCCTTTGTGAGGAACCACGTTGCACAGACTGTCCAGAAGCAGATGGCATTTGTGACTACTCATCCTCCACCTATTCCAAAACCTCCTCCCTTAGTGATTGCAGTGTTTTTTGAATCAGGCAGATAAGAGGGACAGTTATGCTGACTAGTGCATCATCTGCACACGCCATCCGTGTGGAATCATCGAAGGCACGCAAAACGTGGCAGATGTCCTACATAGAGGCCCACTCAGTGATGCTGAAGTGTGAACGGCGCGCAGTGCGACTTGTTAGCGCCTGATGCAGCTGGTACTCCATTATTGCTGCCTGCTGCTCACACAACCGCTCCAACATATGTAACGTTGAATTCCACCTGGTGGGTAGGACACATATGATGCGATGTTTCGGAAGGCGGAATCAGCGCTGCAGAGCTGCAATGCGTGATCTTGCCATGCTGGAACGCCGCAAGTGAGCGCACTCTATGCGGACCTTGTGCAGCAGTGCATCAAGATCCGGATAGTCCCTCAAAAAACTCTGCACGACCAAGTTGAGCACATGTGCCAGACATGGGATGTGAGTGAGGTTGCCTAGGCCCAGAGCTGCCACCAGATTTCGGCCATTGTCACACACTACCAAGCTTGGCTGGAGATTCACTGGCACAAACCACACGTCGCTCTCCTGCTTGATGGCATTCCAGAGCTCCTGCGTTGTGTGGCTTCGATTCCCCAAAGACATTAATTTCAGTACAGCCTATTGACGTTTGGCCTCTGCTGTGCTCATATCGATCGTAACAGGTAAGCGTTCACGGGTCCATGTGGAGGTAGACTGTGACGGCTCCTGCAGCGCTGATTCTGAGGAACTGGAGTATGAGGAGGAGTCAATGTGTACAGACTGGATTCCTGCAACCCTTGGAGTTGGCAGAACACGTACAGCGCCACTCTCAAGATCTGTACCCGGCTCCACAAAATTTACCCAATGGGCAGTGAGGGAAAGGTATCGTCCCTGTCCATGGTTACTGGTCCACGCATCGGTGGTCAGGTGGACCTTGCTAGTGACGGCATTTAGTAGCGCATGTTTAATTTTTCCCTCCACATGCTTTTGCAGGGCAGGGACAGCTTGCCTGCTGAAATAAAAGCGGCTGGGCACGTTGTATTGTGGGACTGCCAATGCCATGAAGTTACGGAAGGTGTCAGTCTCCACCAGCCTGAATGAGAGCATTTCAAGGGACAGTAGTTTTGCTATGCCAGCATTCAGAGCCTGTGCTCGGGGATGGTTTGCCGAATATGGCCGCCTTTTCGCCCATGCCTGTGCTACCGATGGCTGTAGAGTGGCCTGGGAGCGTGAGGATGACAGGGAACATGGTGCTGTGGGTGGAATTACACTGGGTCTCTGTACAACAGTGCCAGAGGTTCTTCCATGGCGATCCTGTGAGGAAGCCGAACCAGCTGTGTGTGAGCTGGAGGAAGAGGCTACAACACGAGCTGAAGAGGTGGTAGGTGGTGCTGTAGGTTGGCCTACGTCTTCAGTGTGTCTTTGTAACTCCACCACGTGCTTGGGCCGCACACGTTTCCACATATTTGTGGTATTGAGGTTGCTGACACTTTTCCCTCTTTTGACTTTCTGATTACACAGCTTGCATTTGACAAAGCAAATGTAATCTGCAACTGTGTCAAAAAAGGACCACACACTGCAAGTCCTGGGAGTGCCCGTTTTGGGTTTTGGAAGAGGAATGCTCCTAATGGGTGCCGAAGTGGAGGCTACAGGCAACCAAGTCTGCCCCCTCCCTCTCCCTCCTGTTTTGGCCATTCAGGGAATCTCTTCCTCAGAGCTGCTCCCACCACCTTCCTGTTCCTCACGCCATGATGGATCAAGGACCTCATCATCTACACTACCCTCTTCAAACACCTGCTTCTCCTGGGTAGTCTCGCCAGCACAGTACACACCAGAAAGTGGCACCTGAGTCTCATCATCAGATGCGTACTGAGGTGTGCTGACCTTAAGCACTGGCCCACCCGCTTCTTCAGATTCAGAGAGACAAAGCAGTTGCGCATCACTGCATACTCCCTCTTCTTCACATTCTAGAATGCTGCTTGGCTGGCCCCCTCTTTCCAAGCCAAGAGATTCAGAGAACAGAAGTAGAGATGGCTCCTGTTCAGGGCTCTCTGACTGCCTGGGCAATTTGGCAGGTGGTGAAGAGACAGATGGTTGCTCTTCAGTGCTCTGGACCTGAGAGGATGTGGAAGTAATTGAAGTCGATGCGTTAGCTGCCATCCATCCGACAACGGCTTCAATTTGTTCCTCCCGCAGCAGTGGGGTACGGCGAGCTCCTACAAAGCTGCGCATAAAGGACTGTTCCCTGGTAAAACTGGGGGATGCTGAGTCACTGGTGCCGGCAGCAGCCACAGAATCCCCACGTCCTCTCCCTGCTGAAACTCCACGCCCACGACCACGTGCCTTAAGGCCCCATCACACATAGCGATCTCGCTAGCGAGATCGCTGCTGAGTCACAATTTTTGTGACACAACAGCGATCTCACCAGCGAGATCGCTGTGTGTGACAGCGATCAGCGACCGGCCCCCCTGCCGGTATCGCTGAAGGAAAAGCCAGGACTTTTTTTTGGTCGCTGGTCTCCCGCTGGCCAGCACGCATTGCTGCGTGTGACAGGCGGGAGACCAGCGATCTGCTGGTAACTAAGGTACACATCGGGTATCCAAGGGACGTGCGTCCCTTAGATGCCCAATGTGTACGTTAGTTACCAGCGCGTTGATGCAAGGAGCTGGTAACTAACGTACACATCGGGTATCTAGGGACGCACGTCCCTTGGATACCCGATGTGTACGCTAGTTACCAGCTCCCTGCATCAGCGCGCTGGTTACTAACGTGTACAGCGACGCCGGGCTCTGGGCGTCGCTGTGCTTATCGCAGGTGAAGCTGTCTGTTTGACAGCTCACCAGCGATCACATAGCGATTCACCAGCGATCCTGACACATTGATATCATTATCAGGATTGCTGGTGAGTCGCTAATTGTCTTGAGGAGATCATCTGCATATTCCTAGTGCCTTCTGGGATAAGTGAAGAGTCTCCGCGAGCTCAACGATCACTGGGTTTTGGCTGTTGCAGCTGAACAGAGGAAATCGGAAAACCAGGGGAAGAGTCTTGAGGAGATCATCTGCATATTCCCAGTGCCTTCTGGGATAAGTGAAGAGTCTCCGCGAGCTCAACGATCACTGGGTTTTGGCTGTTGCAGCTGAAAAGAGGAAATCGGAAAACCAGGGGAAGAGTCTTGAGGAGATCATCTGCATATTCCCAGTGCCTTCTGGGATAAGTGAAGAGTCTCCGCGAGCTCAACGATCACTGGGTTTTGGCTGTTGCAGCTGAAAAGAGGAAATCGGAAAGCCGCGCGCCGAATTTTGGCTCATCTTTCATCGTTTTTAAGAAATCTCAATATGGAAGAGGCCAGGAGCCATTTGGTGAGCTGCATTTCTTGCTACATGTTCACAGACTTACCAGTGGAAAAGCCAAACTTCACATGCCACAAATGCAAGCTTGTGTCCCTGTTGGAGGAAAAGTTGCAAAGTCTCGAAAAGAGGTTAGCTACGTTGAAGATCATTAAGGAAGGCGAAGAGTTCTTGGACAGAGCAGATTTATCTTTTCATGTTACAGAAAGAGAAGAAATTCGAAGTGCACCTGAAGAAACAGAGGAATAGAGACATGTGACCCAGAGAAGCAGAAGGATCAGGAGGCAGTCAGCACCCATACTCCTCAGGAACCAGTACCAGGCTCTCACACAGGAAACCAATGAAGAAATACATCAGGATAAGACTTTGCCCACAAACAGCAACCTTGTACGCCTTCAGAGTCCTCCTGGATGGAGAAAGAAAAATGTTGTGAAGAAGAAACGGAGAGTGGTGGTCATGGGGGATTCCCTGTTGAGAGGAACAGAGGCCGCTATCTGCAGACCGGATATAACTTCAAGAGAAATGTGCTGTCTTCCAGGTGCAAAAATTAAAGATGTGTCTGACAGGATATCAGGACTCTTCAGATCTACAGATGACTACCCATTCCTGCTACTACATGTGGGGACAAATGACACCGCAAGAAACGACCTGAAAACCATCTGCAGAGACTTTGAAGACTTAGGCAAGAAAGTGAAAGAACTGGGAGCGCAGGTGGTCTTCTCTTCCATCCTCCCAGTGGATGGCCATGGAACAAGGAGGTGGAATAAGATTCTGCAGGTGAACAACTGGCTACGTCGATGGTGCCGTCAGCAACGATTTGGATTTCTGGATCACGGAGTGAGGTACCTTTACGATGGACTACTTGCTAGAGATGGGGTGCACCTTACGAAGACTGGAAAACATGTATTTGGAAGTCGTCTTGCTACACTTGTAAGGAGAGCTTTAAACTAGAACAACATGGGAAGGGAAGCAAAAGACTAGAAAAAGCCATACACCTGACAAATGCTATTGAGAACTCTGCTATTAGAAGTGGAAAGGAAGAACAGGAAGAACAAAGACAAAAGAATCTAATTAATAAAAATATTGGAGATAGAGAAACCAATCACAAACTAAAATGTTTCTATACTAATGCACAAAGCATGGGCAACAAACAAGGAGAATTGGAACTACTAACGCAGGAAAAGAAATATGATGTCATTGGAATCACTGAAACTTGGTGGGACAATACACGATTGGAATACAAGACTAGAAGGATACAACTTATTTGCAAGAAACAGACTTGATAAACGAGGAGGAGGTGTCGCATTGTATGTTAGAAACGCGTATATCTGCACAGAGATTGAAGCTTCAGAGACTGGGAGTTCTGTGGAAACTGTTTGGGTAAGAATACAAGGACAGAACAATGGAAAGTACACCATTGTAGGCATTTACTACAGGCCACCTGTGCAAGCTGAAGATATGGATGAACTCTTTATGCATCAAATGGCCAAGTTCTCCCAAAAATATGACATAGTTGTCATGGGAGATTTCAACTATCCAGACATTTGTTGGGAATCTCTCTCAGGCAAAACTAACAGGTCAAGGAAATTCTTATCCTCTCTTGCTGACAACTTTATCTTCCAAAAGGTACGGGAGAAAACAAGGGGAACTGCTACCTTGGATCTAATCCTTATAAACAGGGAGGAAATGGTTGAGGAGGTAAAAGTGGCTGGGACCCTAGGAGGTAGCGACCATGCTATTTTAGAATTTTGGATAACTAGAGGAGGAAGACCTGTGAAGACTCAGACGTCAAGGTTAGATTTCAGAAAGGCAGATTTTAAGGGATTCAGAAAGAGAGTTGGAGGGATCCAATGGCTGGATATCCTTAAAGACAAAAATGTCCAGGAAGGATGGGAAATCTTGAAAAATGAAATTCTCAAAGCACAATTGTTAACAATTCCGAAAAGAGGGAAGAATAGGAAGCATTTAAGGAAGCCAGGATGGATGAACACAGAACTTAAGCACATGCTAAAAAGGAAGAAAAAAATGTTTATAAAATGGAAAGAGGGAGGCATATCTAAAGAAGAATATAATGCTGTCTGTAGAACCTGCAGGGCACAAATCAGATTATCTAAAGCTGACAATGAATTGAGGCTTGCAAGAGATGTCAAAAGCAATAATAAAGGATTTTGGGGATATGTCAAAAGTAAAAGAAAAGTCAAAGATGCTATAGGATTTTTACAGGATGAAAATGATGAAATGGTAAGACAGGATGTTGAGAAGGCCGAACTTTTAAATTCCTATTTTGCATCTGTTTTCTCTCAGAAAGGAAATGTGACATCAACTGTTCTTCACTGTCCTATTAAGGGTATAGAAGAATCCAGGATATCTATAAACAGAAAGATAGTGCGGAAACACTTAGCTAACCTAAATGAATTCAAGTCTCCAGGTCCAGATGAATTACACCCCAGAGTACTGAAGGAGATAGCAGAAGAAATTTTTGAACCCCTCTCCATAATATTTGAAAATTCTTGGAGAACAGGAGAAGTCCCAGAAGACTGGAGAAGAGCAAATGTTGTTCCTATCTTCAAAAAGGGGAAGAAGGTGGACCCAGGCAACTATAGGCCGGTGAGTCTGACTTCTATACCATTAAAGATCTTTGAACAAATTATTAAACATGTATGTCAGTACCTGGATAAGAATGAAGTGATTAAACAGAGTCAGCATGGGTTTGTAACTAATAAGTCATGTCAGACTAACTTAATTTCCTTCTATGAAGGAATCACTGATTGGGTGGATCAAGGAAATGCTGTAGATATAGTATATCTTGACTTCAGCAAAGCATTTGACAAAGTCTCTCATACAATCCTTATTGAAAAAATGACTAAGTATGGAATGGACAAGGCAACTGTTAGGTGGATTCATAACTGGCTTAGTGATCGGACCCAAAGAGTGGTCGTAAATGGATGCACATCCAGTTGGAAGAATGTCTCAAGTGGGGTACCACAGGGCTCTGTCCTGGGCCCTGTATTGTTCAACATCTTTATCAACGATTTAGATGAAGGAATTGAGGGTAAACTGATTAAATTCGCTGATGACACAAAGCTAGGAGGGATAGCTAATACTAGAGAAGAGAGAGAGAGGATTCAAAAAGATATAAATAAACTGGAGAACTGGGCAGCAACTAACTAATGGTTTTTAACAGGGACAAATGCAAAGTACTACATCTGGGCAATAAAAATGAAAAAAGCATATACAGAATGGGAGGAATAGGCCTAAGCAACAGCACATGTGAAAAAGACTTGGGTATACTAATAGATCACAGACTGAATATGAGTCAACAGTGTGATGCAGCAGCAAAAAAAGCAAATGCAATTCTAGGATGTATTAACAGAAGCATACAGTCTAGATCACGTGAAGTCATTATTTCCCTCTACTCCTCTTTGGTCAGACCTCATCTGGAATATTGTGTCCAGTTTTGGGCACCACATTTTAAAAAAGACATCAACAAACTGGAGCAAGTTCAGAAAAGAGCAACCAGAATGGTGACCGGTCTGCAAACCCTGTCTTATGAGGAAAGGTTGCAGGATTTGGGATTGTTTAGTTTGCAAAAGAGAAAAGACTGAGAGGAGACTTAATAGCTGTCTACAAATATCTCAAGGGCTGTCACATTGTAGAAGGATCATCTTTATTCTCATTTGCACAAGGAAAGACTAGAAGCAATGGGATGAAACTGAATGGGAGGAGACACAGATTAGATATTAGAAAAAACTTTTTGACAGAGTGATCAATGAGTGGAACAAGCTGCCACGAGAATTGGTGAGTTCTCCTTCAATGGATGTCTTCAAACAGAGGCTGGACAGACATCTGACTGGGATGATTTAGCGAATCCTGCTTTGAGCAGGGGGTTGGACCAGATGGCCCAGGAGGTCCCTTCCAACTCTACGATTCTATGATTCTATGACTCCAGCCCTGCCTTCTTCATCTTGGTAGACTGATAAAGATAGGCAGAAAAGTACTAAGGGCTTAGTGTGCTTATTCCTGAACAGCTGCTAACAGGTTAATTTTATAAAGTGTGGACTACACTTTAATATGAGCTAATGTGGCCTACACAACTGTACAGTGGAGTGTTTGGTGAAATTTATTTACGTGTTTTTTTCACAAAAAAAAGGGTGTGACCAAAGATGGAAAAGCGATAGTATCACAAACTTTTTGTAGCTATTACAATGCAGGAAGGTAACCTACAATGCAATAGATGAGGCTCCAAAAAATAGGTTAATACTAATCTGGCTGGGGCTGCAGGGCACAAGCCAGCAGAAAGGCTCCTCTATCTACTCCTATATAGTGTTTGCAACCAATCTAGCTGGATACGGATGGAAGCAAACTAATAGGAGAAATTCAGGAAAAATAAGCAGCACTACAGCAAAAAAGGACAATGTATGAGGCAGTGACGCACGCTGAGCGGACTACAACCAGAGGTGGCTGCAGAACACACTACAGCGTGAGCTGCACTCACACACAGAGACCTCACAGACAGCCGGGAACAGTGCAGAGAACTGTGCACTAGCACTGAAAGGCTGAAGAAAGGCTCCGCTATCTACTCCTATATAGTGTTTGCAACCAATGTAGATGGATACGGATGGAAGCACACTAATAGGAGAAATCAGGAAAAATGAGCAGCAATAAAACAAAAAAAGGACTATGTATGAGGCAGTGACGCACGCTGAGCGGACTACAACCAGAGGTGGCTGTAGAACACACTACAGCGTGAGCTGCACTCACACCCACAGACCTTGCAGACAGCTGTGAACAGCGCTGCAAGGCAAAAGAAAGCTTCACACAGCAGTTGCTAAAGTAGCCTGGGTAAAGCACAATATAGCAAATCGCTATCTCAAACTGTCCCTCAGAGTCAGAACAGCAGCGTCCTGTCCCTAACTGAATTCACAGCAGAGTGAACCCAAAATGGCGACTTTTATAGGGCATCATGACATCATTTCAGCAGCCAATCACAGCCATGCCATTAGTTAACATGCCTACATGCCTAACAGGATGTGCCCACACTTCTTAGGATTCCTCATTGGCTGAATCAAATCAAACTGGCTCATAGCATTATGGGAACTTCCGATTCCGGTATTCGATATGCAAAAAGCATCGGAACTCAGTATCGGAATTCCGATACCGCGAATATCGGCCGATACCCGATATTTGCAGTATCGGAATGCTCAACACTAATAGACAATCATCTTGGCTATCTCATACATAAATTAGACTTGCTACTATTTTGCATATGATTAGTTATACAGATTCTTGTCATGTCACTGAATAATTACTTTTTTGCCTGTTAAAATGCCACATTTATGCCATATAAAAATATTATATCAAGAAGTATCATTTATAGAATATTTTTTACCTATGTCATCGATATCTGTACAATTCAGTTGCAAAAACAAACTGAAATATTTTTGGATGGAAAAATAAAGACCTAAAATAATGCAGCAAAGAATAACGCGACAAAGGATGTTGAGGATATCACAACACTCAAGACCCTACCATGCCGTTTCAGGCTTGCCCATGGATGAGACTCCTCTCTCAAGGTAAGAGGGATATACATAGAGGAGGGGACTGGAGGAAATGAGATGGATAACAACACTGGATACCATGGCACCAAAGGGATTGAATGAGACACTTAGCTTTTCCTCTCTTTTATAATATAATGTGGTATTTGTTCCTATGAAGATCTGAGGTTACTATTCTTTTGGTCTGTTTTTAATATATATTTTTTTCTGTTTATTCTAGATGTAAATGGATCTCAAGTTACTGGACCGATGATGGACCACCTGTATATTCTTTAATTGCTTCAAATAATCATGTACTTCTCCACGACTATTCATTAATTTATATATTTCTTTAGCTTTTATTATGTTTTGTTATTTATTTCATTTATTTTTCACCACTATGTTGTTTCATTTATTGTATTTTTCTTCTAATGTACGAGTGGCGCCTGAAAACTTTGAGACCCACCCATGAAATCTTTTTTGCATGGTCTTGTTTTGCAATGCAATATGTTATTTAGTTAGTTGAATGGTTTTATGAGCAATCTGGATTTATTTTGATTTTTTTTGTTTCCGTTACAGCATTTTAAAGTTGGGTCGCAAGGCTGAAATATGGAAATGGAGAAGTTGGCAAAGTTCACACATCGGCTGCTGCAATTCACTCCTGTGGTTTCCAACTGCTTCAGCACCCACCCTATTCCCCTGATTTGGCTCCCTCGGACTATAACCTATTCCCACAGATGAAAAAGCAGCTTGGTGGAAGGTGGAATTGCAGCCATTGCAACAGCCGATGTGTGAACTTTGCCAACTTCTCCATTCCATATTTCAGCCTTGCGACCCAACTTTAAAATGCTGTAACGGAAGCAAAAAAAATCAAAATAAATCCAGATTGCTCATGAGACCATTCAACTAACTAAATAACATATTGCATTGCAAAACAAGACCATGCAAAAAAAGATTTCATGGGTGGGCCTCAAAGTTATCAGGCGCCCCTCGTATATATTATTTCACCTTGTATTGTATATAATTGAGTCATATATGTATGTAATGCTTTTATTTTCATACATTCACATATGTACGGTACATTCACTTATAATCCTATACACTATCAGATAAAACCGTGGTTCACATACAGTGGGGAAAAAAAGTATTTAGTCAGTCAGCAATAGTGCAAGTTCCACCACTTAAAAAGATGAGAGGCGTCTGTAATTTACATCATAGGTAGACCTCAACTATGGGAGACAAACTGAGAAAAAAAAATCCAGAAAATCACATTGTCTGTTTTTTTTTCATTTTATTTGCATATTATGGTGGAAAATAAGTATTTGGTCAGAAACAAGCAATCAAGATTTCTGGCTCTCACAGACCTGTAACTTCTTCTTTAAGAGTCTCCTCTTTCCTCCACTCATTACCTGTAGTAATGGCACCTGTTTAAACTTGTTATCAGTATAAAAAGACACCTGTGCACACCCTCAAACAGTCTGACTCCAAACTCCACTATGGTGAAGACCAAAGAGCTGTCAAAGGACACCAGAAACAAAATTGTAGCCCTGCACCAGGCTGGGAAACTGAATCTGCAATAGCCAACCAGCTTGGAGTGAAGAAATCAACTGTGGGAGCAATAATTAGAAAATGGAAGACATACAAGACCACTGATAATCTCCCTCGATCTGGTGCTCCACGCAAAATCCCACCCCGTGGGGTCAGAATGATCACAAGAACGGTGAGCAAAAATCCCAGAACCACGCAGGGGGACCTAGTGAATGAACTGCAGAGAGCTGGGACCAATGTAACAAGGCCTACCATAAGTAACACACTACGCCACCATGGACTCAGATTCTGCAGTGCCAGACGTGTCCCACTGCTTAAGCCTGTACATGTCCGGGCCCATCTGAAGTTTGCTAGAGAGCATTTGGATGATCCAGAGGAGTTTTGGGAGAATGTCCTATGGTCTGATGAAACCAAACTGGAACTGTTTGGTAGAAACACAACTTGTCGTGTTTGGAGGAAAAAGAATACTGAGTTGCATCCATCAAACACCATACCTACTGTAAAGCATGGTGGTGGAAACATCATGCTTTGGGGCTGTTTCTCTGCAAAGGGGCCAGGACGACTGATCCGGGTACATGAAAGAATGAATGGGGCCTTGTATCGTGAGATTTTGAGTGCAAACCTCCTTCCATCAGCAAGGGCATTGAAGATGAAACATGGCTGGGTCTTTCAACATGACAATGATCCAAAGCACACCGCCAGGGCAACGAAGGAGTGGCTTCGTAAGAAGAATTTCAAGGTCCTGGAGTGGCCTAGCCAGTCTCCAGATCTCAACCCTATAGAAAACCTTTGGAGGGAGTTGAAAGTCCGTGTTGCCAAGCGAAAAGCCAAAAACATCACTGCTCTAGAGGAGATCTGCATGGAGGAATGGGCCAACATACCAACAACAGTGTGTGGCAACCTTGTGAAGACTTACAGAAAACGTTTGACCTCTGTCATTGCCAACAAAGGATATATCACAAAGTATTGAGATGAAATTTTGTTTCTGACCAAATACTTATTTTCCACCATAATATGCAAATAAAATGAAAAAAAAAACAGACAATGTGATTTTCTGGATTTTTTTTTCTCAGTTTGTCTCCCATAGTTGAGGTCTACCTATGATGTAAATTACAGACGCCTCTCATCTTTTTAAGTGGTGGAACTTGCACTATTGCTGACTGACTAAATACTTTTTTTCCCCACTGTACATAATGTAACGCCGTTGTCTCTGCATTCCCTCCCCCCGGCAGAAACACCGACGCTCTCACCACCTCAGCCCTGCACCTCCCACTCCGCCTCCTGCCTTGTCTCCGAAGCCTCTGCTCTACGCGTCACTCCCGCAGCAAATGCACTGGCATACTTACCACCATGGTCCCGTGCCCTGTCCTTATTCTCCTGCAGCTGCCCTTTGTCTGCGCACTGCTCACAAATCCCTGGGCACAGTGCTTAAGGTGTGCACGCGCAGTCATAGCTTCTTAAAGGGACAGCACATGCTGTCCTAAGGAGTCCCCTCCAATGGCTGGGGAGCATTTATAATTTAAGGCACCTCCATCAGGTGGGAGGTGCCTGTGCAATGTTGTAAATGTGTTCCTAACATCCTTATCAATTCTATCGTCCTATTGGGCTGCTCCAGCTACCAAAGGTCAGTCCTGGAGTAGCACCTGGACCACCTCCCTTGTCTCTCCTTGGACCTCAGTGTCGTATGCTGCTGCATATCCATGGTCAGATTGGGTAAGGCTCCTAGTCATGACTCTCCGGGTCTTTCTTGGGCTCCGACACAGTGATTCTGCCTCCCAATCCATTACACATAATATCACTAATTAATACGCTTTGCACGTTGCTCACTTGTGTGAGAATTCTATGGGGCAATGCCTTGCTATACTTCTGCGCTGCATTATGGAGCATCTCACACTTCCGACTCCTGCTCAGACACCTACACTACACTGTGGAATATTTCCGGTCACATGGGTATGCTTGCATTCCAATGTGGAACCCAGGGCTCTTATTATATCCGGTCCACAGAGCTCACTCTGACTGACCGCTGGACTGCACTACCCATGCATGGGTAACTGACTACGGTTTTTGTTCTCAAGAAGTCTGGAATTACTTTGAAGCGCTTTGACTAAAGAGCCATAAATAAATAATCAAGTTTTAAATACGCATGATCTGGATCTTCATTCCTTATCAGCAGTGTGGATAAACCACATAAGGCTCCTATTTGTTTCTCTCTGTGACCATGTGGAGGCACAGAAGAGTACCATTATATAAAAGCACTAGTATTGTGAAGGGCACACAAGGAGAGTACTATTACTGAGTAGGAGACCAGTTGGAGTCATTACTGCCTGTGGCATTTTGTGGGGGAAAGATGGAGAAAAAAGGACAAGTGTTGATCCAAATATGTCATTTTTCAAAGATGAGTGGTGGAAGGAAGAAATGGCCGCCTGCGCAAATGGAGAATGATATGGATAAAGAAAGCCTATGATCCTAGAGGGCATCATTGTTAATCTCTAGATATATCTTTATATTATGCATAATTATTTAGTTATCATTAAGGCGGTATTATAAGGTTATGGTTTGACAGTTTTATTGGTAATATTGTCCATGATATACTGAGTTTTGTTTCACAACAGTATAGTAGCACAACTCATACATTTTCTGTAGAGTAGATGTTTAAGTAATATTTAGCTCACCTGATGATAATACTAAGAACAGTAAGACTGTGTTCACATTAGGCGTTTTTTTTTTTTTTCAGCTTTTTTTTCTGCAGCAAAACTTATGCTCTTGGCAGAAAAGGAGCAGTGTCAAAAACTCAGACATTTTTGGCTTCATTTTTCAGGATTCCAAAGTTTATCTTTGTTTCAACCACAGAAGCATGAACACAGGTCACCAATGCAAGACATATGTTCATGAAAAATACACATACAAATGTAACAGCTAGTGGAGGTGAATTGGTCTGGAAAAATTTTGGTCTGCCATTGAGTTGCTCAGGCATTGTTCAGTTTCACACCTTTGTTGGACAGAGGCATTGTTCAATCTCACACCTTGGTGGGCCTATGTTTTCTTAGTACACATCACTAATTTAATTAAACTGTACTAATCCCAACTGCCATCTCAGGTGACCTAGACTAGATTGTAAACCTGGGAAAACCACAAAAATAAATGGGTTTCATACAGTATACTGCTGTATTTGTATTTTTCACAACCCATTACTTTCAATGGGTGAAAAATGCTGTAAAAACACTAAAAGAAGGGACATGCTCCATTTTGCAAAAAAAAAAAATAAATCACAAAATCTTGATGATAAAAAAAAAAAAATGTGTGCGCATGAGGTTTCTGAAATCTCATAGATTTTGCCAGTACTATAAGATTCAGCTGAAAATTTGTATAAAAAAAGTATAATAAAACGTTGAAAACGCCTAGTGTGAACATAGAGAAACAAAAAGCAGCACCAAAAAGACAGAGAGCAAAAAATCCTTCCAGGCATGTACTAAACCTCATACTAGGATCCAAAAATGAAGGCAGCACTCCAAAGACGAAAATTACAAAATGTGGTTTATTGGCCCATGTGCGACATTTTGGTCCCAAGTATGGACCTTTCTCAAGCAGTTACAAAGTGCAAATGCATAACATTATATAACAAACAAATCACTTAGAACAATTGATAACAATCAGTAAATTGTGCAATACATGATAATCACAGTTAGATCACAATGACATGAGTAGATCAATTATAGTGAAAATAAAGTGCCATTCAGTGCATAAAGTCCTTGTGCATCACTATTCACATTATAATTTAAAATAAGGGCAACTGACAATTAGTGGCAGCTGTGCATCATAATATACAGGAGGCATGACTCACCCCATATGCAGAAAAAGTTTGTGCCGATAATCAGCATTCTCAAGGTTACAATGCCCATGTCAGAGATTTGTTAAGCCACTTCAACCATCATATCCGCTCATGCGCAGATGACGGCTATAGTTCCTAGTGTGGCGCCATGTTGGCAACACACTGCGCATGCGCCAGCCTGGAAAAAAAACAGGATACAACGCGATCTCACGCACATGCCTACAGAGGTATTAACCTCATAAGATAATATAACCTGCGCAAGCGCAGAAGAAAGGGAAACCAGGTTGCAGCACAACTAGGAGTGTCTGCATATTATTACAGCAACCTAAAGAAAACCCTGGGTTGTAAATACCAGACATTATAGTCCAAGAGACAAGTATAAAATGCACACATATGTGAAAAAGCATATAATTCTTACCACAATAAGAAGGCCAAAGGAATAACCCAGTAGTGTTGGGAGCACCCCCAATTAGCTGGGATTGGTCACCCATAACACCAAAGGTCAGTGGGAGAACCCCCCTTATGAGAAGGGACCTCAACCTCCAACCAATTGGGTACACTCATCCATAACAGGCCATTTAGACATTATCAAAAGCGTGTGCTTACAAGGTGCTGATAAACTCTTTATTCTGGTTATACATACAAATGGATGGCAAATAATGATGTGGCAAAACAAATATGTATAATTCAAAAAGAAATATATTCAACAGTACAGACGGGACAAGTCATGCATCCAAATAGTAGAATTGGTCATCATTCATCTAAAAAAAGAGAAATAGAAAATATATTAAAATATGACCAGTATATAACCATTTACACCATAGAGCATTTCCAAAGTAAAAACCAAAAAGAGGGAAACCAGCTCATAACGTAATACCAAGCTTATAGTCTACATTGAGACTAAAAGGTTTAAGAGTGTTAAGCCTCTTAATCCATTTTAATTCCTTAATTTTAAGTAACCTCTCTATCTCCACCCCTTCTAAGTGGGGGCACTTGATCAATAATCATGAATTTAAGGTCTCTCTCGCCATGTTTATTCTCAATAAAATGTTTTGGTACAGGTGGATCCATCCTACCCTTCCTAATTGTGTATCTGTGTTGGTTCATTCTTGTCTTCAGATCACAGGTAGTTTCACCCACATATACAAATTTACAAGGGCATTGCAGAACATAAATAATAAAATCAGAGGAACATGTCAAATAATATTTTATTGAGAAAACCTCATTGGAAACTGGATGTTTAAAAGTTGAACCCTTCATCATATGAGAGCAGTTGATACAATTTAGACAGGGAAAACACCCTGTTCTTGCTTTTCCTGTCAAAGAGACTTGTCTACTAGACTTCTGTGGGCCTATATCAGATCGTATTAATTCATCCCCTAAATTATCAGCACGTTTATAGGATATTAGGAGAGGAAGCTTAAACTCCTCTATATTTGGACAGCATTTTCCTAATATGGACCAATGGCGTTTAATTACAGCTACAATATCCTTAAGGGCCTGTCACACTAAGCGATATCGCTAGCAATATCGCTATAACTTGTGACGTTATAGCGATATTGCTAGCAATATCGCTATGTCTGATACTTACCTACAACCCGCTCCCCCGCTGGTTATCGCTGATCGCGCGAGATCAGGCTGGACTGTTTCTCGTCATCAGCTTCCTGCGGCGCTGCCTGTTATGAATGAGTCACCGTAGGAGGCAAAAACAGAAATACTAGCTAAGTCCAGAAAACCAGAGAAGTTGGCAACTATCGGATTGCAGACCCCTGAACCTAACAACAACAACTAGCAGTAGCCGTGGGGGGTTCCTACGGTGCCCTAGACCCCTTGATCACAGCCGGAGAACTACATAGCCTAAAGACAGAAAGGGAAATCTAAACTGCCCCAGAACAGACCCCAAAGCAATAGGCAGCCCCCAACATATAATGACGGTGAAGCAAGAAGAAAAGACACTCACACAGATAGAAAGATAGGCTGAGCAAATGATGGGGCCCAAGCTAACTAAATAGGACAGAATAGAAAAGCTGCTGTCTGCAATCCGCCAAAACCCTCTCAAAAACAAGAGCCAACAGACTGATAGGGAAAAAGGCCCTGAAGACGCAAGGCTTCAAAAAGACTATATCAGTACTCAGGTATTATCTGAAGACAGAGCAAAAAGGAAATCAGCTCACCCAGCAGGGAATGGCAGAAATCCAGAAAAACAAGGCAAAACAAAACCAAAACACAAATGCAAAAAGTAGAGCAGAAAACTTAGCTTTTGAGGAGCAGGAATCAGACTGGTCTCCAAGAATCCCTCAGAGTAATCACCCGCAAGGCAGAAGGGCGTCGGCTGCCTTATATCCAGTCAGCAATCCCAGTCATCATCATTCTGCTCAGGTGCTTTGTAATCAGCCTCACTACCTTCCTTCACCAGAAGAGGGAGTTCATCAGACCTCAATGGTGAAGGGGAAAATGAACTCACAACAGTACCTCCCCCTTGAGGAGGGGTCACCGAACCGTCATCCACGCCACCAGGGCGATCAGGGTGAGCCCGATGAAAGGCACGCACCAATCTTTCGGCATGAATATCAGAGGCAGAGACCCAGGAATTATCCTCCTGACCATAACCCTTCCACTTAACCAAATACTGGAGTCTCCGTCTAGCCAGACGGGAATCCAGTATCTTCTCTACCTCATATTCAATGTTACCTTCAACTAATACAGGGTCCGGAGGTGCCACCCCAGGAACAACTGGTTCAACAAACCTCTTCAACAAGGACTTATGAAACACATTATGAATTTTAAATGGGACAGGAAGAGCCAAACGAAAAGAGACCGGATTAATAATCTCCAAAATCTTGTAAAGTCCAATAAATCTAGGCTTAAACTTAGGAGAAGCCACCTTCATAGCGATATTTTTTGATTTTAACCAAACCATATCAACAACCTTAAACTGGGGACCAATGGTCCTATGTCGGTTGGAAAACCGCTGGGCCTTTTCCTGGGAGAGAGATAACTTATCCACCACTTGGTCCCAGATCTGGTGCATTCTCTCCACCACAGTGTCAACACCTGGGCAGGCAGAAGGCTCCACCTGCCCTGAAGAAAATCGAGGATGAAACCCAAAGTTACTAAAAAAAGGGGACATCAAAGTGGCAGAACTAGCTCTATTATTTAAAGCAAATTCGTCCAAGGGCAAAAATGAAACCCAATCATCCTGATCGGCGGAAATAAAACATCTCAAATACGACTCCAAGGTCTGGTTTGTTCTCTCCGTCTGCCCATTGGTCTGAGGGTGAAAAGCAGAGAAGGACAACTGAATTCCCAGCTTGGAACAGAAAGTCCTCCAAAATCTAGACACAAATTGAACTCCTCTGTCAGATACAATGTTCTCAGGAATCCCCTGCAAGCGAACCACCTGTTGCAAAAACAGGGGCACCAACTCAGAGGAAGATGGCAACTTAGGGAGTGGTACAAGATGAACCATCTTAGAGAACCTATCACAAATCACCCAAATAACAGTCATTCTCTGAGAGACAGGCATATCAGAGATGAAATCCATTGAAATATGGGTCCATGGCCTCCTGGGGACCGGCAAAGGCATCAACAACCCACTAGAGCGAGAACAAGGTTTAGACCGGGAGCAAGTCCCACAGGACTGCACAAAATTCCTGACATCACGAGACAAGGCGGGCCACCAAAAAGACCGACTCACCAGATCTCTAGTACCAAAAATACCTGGATGACTAGCCAATGCAGAGCAATGAACTTCAGACATCACTCTCTTCTTCCACTGGTCAGGAACATACAACTTTCCACTGGGACAACGCTCAGGTTTGCCCTCCTGGAACTCTTCCAGAGCACGTCTCAAATCGGGCGAGATGGCAGAAAGAACTACCCCTTCGCCTAAGATGGTAGCAGGCTTGGTCACCACAGGAGAATCAGAAAAGAAGCTCCTAGAGAGGGCGTCTGCCTTGACATTCTTAGTGCCAGGAAGAAAAGAGACCACAAAATTAAAACATGTTAAAAACAAGGCCCACCTAGCCTGTCTAGGGTTCAAGTGTTTGGCCGACTCCAGGTAAATCAAATTCTTGTGGTCAGTGAGGACCACGACTTGGTGTTTAGCTCCCTCCAAACAATGTCTCCACTCCTCAAATGCCCATTTCATGGCTAACAGTTCCCGATTCCCCACATCATAGTTACGTTCAGATGGAGAGAACTTTCGGGAAAAGAAAGCACAGGGATTCATTTTAGATGTTACAGGATCCTTTTGGGACAAAACAGCTCCTGCACCAATCTCAGAAGCGTCCACCTCTACCTGGAACGGGAGTGAGACATCAGGTTGCCGCAAAACCGGGGCAGAAGTGAATCTTCGCTTCAGCTCCTGAAAGGAAGAAACAGCCTCCGGAGACCAATTCAACACATCAGCACCCTTTTTAGTCAGATCAGTCAATGGCTTGGCAATACTAGAAAATTTTGCTATAAATTTTTCGATAAGAATTAGCAAAACCCAAAAACTTCTGGAGGGCCTTCAAAGAAGTGGGCTGAACCCAATCATAAATGGCCTGTACCTTGGCCAGGTCCATTTCAATAGTTGACGGAGACAAAATAAATCCCAAAAATGAAATCCTCTGTACCCCAAAAAGGCATTCCGATCCTTTGACATACAGGGAATTCTCCCTCAAGATCTGGAACACAGTCCGAACATGTTCCACATGAGAATCCCAATCCTTGGAGAAGATCAAAATATCATCCAGATAGATAATCAAAAATTTATCCACAAAGTCTCGGAAAATGTCGTTCATGAAGCATTGGAAGACAGAAGGGGCATTAGTGAGCCCAAAAGGCATCACCAGGTACTCAAAATGTCCCTCTGGAGTATTAAACGCCGTCTTCCATTCATCCCCATGCTTAATGCGGATAAGATTATACGCCCCCCTGAGGTCAAGCTTGGTAAACCAGCAAGCACCTTTAACTCTTGAGAATAGATCCGAAATCAGGGGTAACGGATCCTGATATTTAATAGTAATTTTGTTGAGGGCACGATAATCAATACAAGGCCTTAATGAACCATCCTTTTTGGCCACGAAAAAAAACCCGGCACCTAAGGGTGAAGAGGATGGTCTAATATGACCATTCTCCAACGCCTCCTTAATATAGGATCGCATAGCCTCGTGCTCGGGTACAGATAAATTGAAGAGCCGACCCTTGGGAAATTTACACCCCGGGCTCAGTTCAATTGCACAGTCATAACTCCTATGAGGAGGCAAAGACGCAGACTCATTCTCACTAAATACATCATAAAAGTCCGCCAAATAGTCAGGAACATCATGCGACTGAGGAGAGGTGGAAAAAACCGGAGCCTCACTAAGGGCACACCGACAACCCCAACTCACCACAGACACAGATTTCCAATCCAAAACTGGATTATGAATTTGCAACCAGGGAAACCCCAGAACAATGGTATCATGCAAATTATGCAACACCAAAAATCTGCAATTTTCTTGATGGTCTGGGACGACCCGCATTACCACCTGGGTCCAAAACTGAGGTTTATTTTTTGCCAAAGGAGTAGCATCAATCCCCCTCAAAGGGATAGGCGTCTGCAGAGGTGTCATCGGAAATCCACAACATTTAGCAAAATCCAAGTCCATTAGATTCAGGGCTGCTCCCGAATCCACAAAAGCCTTGGTGGAAAATGTGGACAGGGAGCAGATCAGAGTAATTGCCAGAAGAAACTTAGGTTGAACACCACCCACAGAAAATGTGTGCGCAAAACGTTTCTCTCGTTTAGGTCAGACAGAAATAATATGCGAGGCATCTCCACAAAAAAAAAAACACAGCTTATTACGCCTTCTGAACTCCTGACGTTGCTCCCTGGACAAAACTCTATCACATTGCATAGGTTCAGACACTTGTTCAACAGGTGGCAACACCTCTCATGCAGTCCTGCGTTCACGTAAACGCCGATCAACCTGAATGGCTAATGACATAGAATCGTCAAGACCAGAGGGAACAGGAAATCCCACCATAGTATCTTTTACGGCTTCTGACAAACCCTTCCGAAAGAGAGCTGCCAAGGCATTATCATTCCAGGTAGTAAGGAGCGCCCACTTTCGGAATTTTTGACAGTACAATTCTGCAGAATCTCGACCCTGGCTCAATGCCAACAGGGTCTTTTCAGACTGATCAATAGCATTAGGTTCGTCATACAACAACCCCAAGGCTTGAAAAAATGCGTTCACATTAGTCAGAATAGGATCATCTGGTTTCAAAGAAAACGCCCAATCCTGGGGATCGCCACGCAGCAAAGAGATGACAATTTTAATCTGCTGCGCGGAGCTCCCTGACGAGTTAGGCTTCAAGGCAAAAAATAATTTACAATTATTTTTGAAATTCAAAAATTTAGACCGAGCTCCAAAAAACACATCAGGAGTAGGGATCTTTGGTTCAGCAGCATGTGAATGAGCAAGGTAGGCGGAAATTCCCCGCACTTCCACAGCGAGCTGCTCCACACGATCTGACAATTGCTTTATCTCCATTGAGAGAAAAAAAAAAATCCCCCTATAGCCTCAGAGATATAGAGGAAAAAATATACACACCTTTTTTTTTTTTTTTTTTACAATTCTTTCCTGCTATTGAGTACCCTAGGATCTGCGGTATGGTGGGTGATTCTGTTATGAATGAGTCACCGTAGGAGGCAAAAACAGAAATACTAGCTAAGTCCAGAAAACCAGAGAAGTTGGCAGCTATCGGATTGCAGACCCCTGAACCTAACAACAACAACTAGCAGTAGCCGTGGGGGGTTCCTACGGTGCCCTAGACCCCTCGATCACAGCCGGAGAACTACATAGCCTAAAGACAGAAAGGGAAATCTAAACTGCCCCAGAGCAGACCCCAAAGCAATAGGCAGCCCCCAACATATAATGACAGTGAAGCAAGATGAAAAGACACTCACACAGATAGAAAGATAGGCTGAGCAAGTGATGGGGCCCATGCTAACTAAATAGGACAGAATAGAAAAGCTGCCGTCTGCAATCCGCCAAAACCCTCTCAAAAACAAGAGCCAACAGACTGATAGGGAAAAAGGCCCTGAAGACGCTAGGCTTCAAAAAGACTATATCAGTACTCAGGTATTATCTGAAGACAGAGCAAAAAGGAAATCAGCTCACCCAGCAGGGAATGGCAGAAATCCAGAAAAACAAGGCAAAACAAAACCAAAACACAAATGCAAAAAGTAGAGCAGAAAACTTAGCTTTTGAGGAGCAGGAATCAGACTGGTCTCCAAGAATCCCTCAGAGTAATCACCTGCAAGGCAGAAGGGCGTCAGCTACCTTATATCCAGTCAGCAATACCAGTCACCCAGTCATCATCATTCTGCTCAGGTGCTTTGTAATCAGCCTCACTACCTTCCTTCACCAGAAGAGGGAGTTCATCAGACCTCAATGGTGAAGGGGAAAATGAACTCACAACAGCTTCCTGCTGTGACGACGAGCGACGTGTGGAGCCGGGCGGGGAGATGCAGGATCGCCTGGTGTGACAGGTAAGTAGTGACCCCCGTCCCCAATGATGTCGCTAGTGAGATCTGACTGTGTGGCAGCTCACTAGCGACCACTTAGCGATGTACCAGCGATCCTGACTGCGTCATATTGCTGGTCGGGATCGCTGGTACATCGCTAAGTGTGACAGTACCTTTACTCTCCTCACAAAAGGAAGTTACAAATGGAATCCTCTTAGGAAATATTCTAGCAGTATCACAGTTGTCCAATAAACTATTACGATCAGTTTCCTGTATCTCATTATACCATTTTTTCATTATTTTTCTAGGGTAACTCCTCTGTTCAAACTTCTTCACCATAACATCTAAAGTAGGAATCAATTGATCATCCTCACTGATAATACGTCTCACTCGTAATTGGCCAATTGTCAAGGAATCTACCATTTTCTGTGGATGGAAACTGTCGTAACATAATAAATTATTTATATCCGTCGGTTTTACAAAGAGTTCTGTAGTCAGATTGTTATCAATAGTTTTAATTAACACATCTAGGAACTGAATTTCACTTTCAGAATGTGTTAGAGTGAATTTAATCTCATCATCTATATTAAGGAACCTTTGAAACTCAATTAATTCACTAGATGAACCTGTCCAAAGCAGGAAGACATCATCTATGTACCTCCACCACCTCAACACATGAGTAAAGTGGTGGGATACATAGATAAGGTCCTCCTTCAAAGTCATCATAGTTAAATTAGCATATGCAGATGTCATATTGGCACCCATTGCTGTACCTCAATTGTGCATAGAAATCTTCGCCAAAAAGGAAATAATTATTTTTCAAAACCCATTCATGAAGCTCTAGAACAAACTCAATGACACATGGATCATAACTAGAACACTCAAGTCCTCTACATGCATATGCTAACCCCAAATCATGATTGAGGTATAGAGTGATACCATGTCAAATGAAGCCAAAATAATTTTACCATCAATTTTCATATCCCTCAGTTTACACGGAAATCTGTGATATCTAGAATAAATGATGTAGCCTTCTTAGTCAAAGGACTAAGGACCTTATCCAAAAAGATTCCCACATGATTGAAAATGGAGCCCCTCCCTGACACTATAGGTCTGCCAGGAGGGTTATTTATAGTCTTGTGGATCTTGTGCAAAAAAAGAAACAAATCACAAAATCCTGATGACAAAAAAGCAATGGGTGTGCATGAGGTTTCTGAAATCTCATAGATTTTGCCAGTACTGTAAGATGCAGCTGAAATTTTGTATAAAAAAAGCATAATAAAATGTTGAAAAATGCCTAGTGTGAACATAGCCTATATTACATGAAGAAAGAAGGAAAGCCTGTAACAAGGTTAAAGTAAAACCATTCTGACTTCTATTTATTTACATTTAAATGGTACATGGATCATCTTCACACTTACAGATGGTGTGTTCAGTAATTGTGTATGGAGATGATCTACGTAACATTTTGATGTGAAGGAATACAACTTGGAATGGTTTTACTTTAAGATCGCACACTGAATTATCTTCTTCCTTCACTTTATCTGCAGAGAGTTATCACTGTATTCCTGTGGTGTTACATAGGTCTGGAGGTAACTACTACACTAAGGTAAATACAGACCACAAAAGGAACCATTAAAATAGATGCGCCATAGGGACTCAAACCTTGTGGGAAGGTCTCAAACAGAACATTGAAAAGGACACTCCAGGACTAAGTAAGGCAAAAGAAGAAATTTGTAGCAACAAGGTCCAGAAAACAATATAAAGGTATAAGTTTTATTACAAAAATGTCATCATAACAATCATTAATACATGTGACAAAATGTAGAAATGATACAAGAGACAGATAAGAAAGGAGATCAGGTAGACAGTGGCGTGTGTAACCTTGCTACATCAAATAGTTAAATAGTAAAGTGCATAATGGAAACATTAAAGACAGGGATAAGGTAGTGGGGTAGTAATTATATATAATGCATTAGTAAAAGTATCTATAGCAAAAATGCCCACAGCAAATATGCCTACCCCATATTCATGCTAATATGTAACTTGATACACAACATACAGTGTTTCGCTTTGGCTTCTTCATGGGGCTATACTGCATTGTGTGTTAGGCCAGATCTTATATATACCCCTTACCAGATGTAGTCAGTTGCTGTTAACGGCGCATGTGTCCGGTCAACTGTGCCGAAAGTTACATCAATTCCGGCTATCATCATGGCCCCGCAGGTCTCAGCGATCATCGTGCGAACATAACTGACCCGCACGTGTTATTACTTAGCGCCATCAGCAATGTTCCGAACCACAGTATGCCGAAGACATGCGCACACAGAACTCATGACGATGTAATTATATCACGCCCACATTCACAGGAGAGATATATTAACACATGCCCTCCCTATTTGTATGATAACATTGTGAAGACCTACAGTGGGAAAAAAAGTATTCAGTCAGCCACCAATTGTGCAAGTTCTCCCACTTAAAAAAATAAGAGAGGCCTGTAATTGACATCATAGGTAGACCACAACTATGAGAGTCAAAATGAGAAAACAAATCCAGAAAATCACCTTGTCTGATTTGGCAAGATTTATTTTGCAAATTAGGGTGGAAAATAAGTATTTGGTCATTAGCAAAAGTTCATCTCAATATTTTGTTATATATCCTTTGTTGGCAATGACAGAGGTCAAACCTTTTCTGTATGTCTTCACAAGGTTGGCACACACTGCTGGTGGAATGTTGGCCCATTCCACCTGCAGATCTGTGATGTTTTGGGCCTCTTGATGGGCAACACGGACTTTCAAATCCCTCCAAAGGTTTTCTATAAGGTAAAGATCTGGAGACTAGCTAGGCCACTCCAGGACCTTCATGCGCTTCTTACAAAGCCACTACTTCATTGCCCTGGTGGTGTGCTTGGGATCATTATCATGCTGAAATACCCATCCGCGTTTCATCTTCAGTGCCCTTGCTGATGAAAGGAGGTTTGCACTCAAAATCTCACGATACATGGTCCCATTCACTCTGTCTTGTACACAGATCAGTAGTCCGGGTCCGTTTGCAGAGAAAAACCCCAAAGCATGATGCATGTTTCACAGTAGGTAAGGTGTTATTTAGATTCAACTCAGCATTCTGTCTCCTCCAAACAGGATGAGTTTTGTTTCTACCAAACAGTTGTACTTTGGTTTCATCAGACCATATGACATTCTCTCAATAATCTTCTGAATAATCCAAATGTTCGCTATCAAACTTCAGACAGGCCCAGATATGTACTGGTTTAAAACCACTAAGAGAAGAAAGGGACCATACTATGGTCAAATTATTGTAAATAATTGGTCAGTTTATTAATATACAAAACTAGCTGAAGAGCCTGGTGTTGCCTGGGCATAGTAACCAACTGGGGTTAGTTATAAAAAATTATAATAATTATATTGCACATAAAAACATTTACATCATATATTCAACACTACAGATTTGCAACACAAATTAACTAAACGATTACCCAAGTATTGATAGTATTTTATTTTCAACTCATTCAAGAGCCTTTTGATAAACAACATTTTTGGTTTTTCCTTTCGGTGCAAAGATGAACATATTTTTGGCAGTTCCATCTCTTGAACAGACCGCGCAAAGTTGACCATGAGAAAAGCATGGAGATTGCAAATCGATCCCTACTACTTTCAAGGACTGTCCCTGAGCATTGTTAATGGACATTGCAAATAGCAGTTGAACTGGAAACTGGAGGCATTTAAAATCAAAAAACAAAATCAGATGGAATGAGTGGAATTCTTGGAATGAAAAAGGCCTCTCCTTTGGCACATCCTGTTTCTGAGCTGTGTATCTAACCCTATCCTGTGTGATAATGTCTGCTGAGCTGTGTATCTAATCCTATTGTGTGTTACTGACTGCTCAGCCGTGTATCTAATCCTATCCTGTGTGGTACTGACTGCTGAGCAGTGTATCTAATCCTATCCTGTGTAATACCGTCTGCTGAGCCATGTATCTAACCCTATCCTGTGTGATACCGATTGCTGAGCCATGTACCTAATCCTATCATGTGTGTTACTGACTGCTCAGCCGTGTATCTAATCCTATCCTGTGTGATACTGACTGCTGAGCCGTGTATCTAATCCTATCCTGTGTGATAATGACTGCAGAGCCGTGTATCTAATCCTATTATGTGTGATACTGTCTGCTGAGCCGTGTATCTAATACTATTCTGTGTGATACTGTGTGCTGAGCTGTGTATGTAATCCTATACTGTGTGATACTGACTGCTGAGCTGTGTATCTAATCCTATCCTGTGTGATACTGACTGCTGAGCCATGTATCTAATCCTATGTGATACTGACTGCTGAGCTGTGTATCTAATCCTATCCTGTGTGATACTGACTGTAGAGCTGTGTATCTAATCCTATTCTGTGTGATACTGTCTGCTGAGCCGTGTATCCAATACTATTCTGTGTGATACTGTATGCTGAGCTGTGTATGTAATCCTATCCTGTGTGATACTGACTGCTGAGCCGTGTATCTAATCCTATCCTGTGTGATACTGTCTGCTGAGCCGTCTATCTAATACTATTCTGTGTGATACTGTGTGCTGAGCTGTGTATGTAATCCTATCCTTTGTGATATTGAATGCTGAGCTGTGTATCTAACCCTATCCTGTGTGATACTGACTGCTGAGCAGAGTATCTAATCCTATCCTGTGTGATACCGTCTGCTGAGCCGTGTATCTAACCCTATCCTGTGTGATACTGTCTGCTGAGCCGTGTATCTAATACTATTCTGTGTGATACTGTGTGCTGAGCCGTGTATCTAATCCTATCCTGTGTGATACTGACTGCTGAGCTGTGTATCTAATCCTATTCTGTTTGAACTGGAAACTGGAGGCGTTTAAAATAAAAAAACAAATCAGATGGAATGAGTGGAATTCTTGGAATGAAAATGTCCTCTCCTTTGACACATCCTGTTTCTGAGCTGTGTATCTAACCCTATCCTGTGCGATAATATCTGCTGAGCTGTGTACCTAACATAGTTTTGAACATAGTTTTGAAGGCTGAAGGAAGACCTTATGTCCATCTAGTTCAGCCTATTTTTATTGCAGCTGTTCTGCATTGTTGATCCTGGGGAAGGCAAAAAACCCACAGAGTAGAAGCCAATTTTCTCCATAGGGAAAAAAATTCCTTCCCCTAAGCTGGGTCAACCATCTACCTATAATAGTATGTTATTCGTAACCTTCTATACTGTTACTCACAAGAAAAGCATCCATTCCTTTCTTAAATTCATTCAGTGAGTTGGCCATCACCACTTCCTCAGGAAGAGAATTCCAGAGCCTCACTGCTCTTACCGTGAAGAACCCTCTTCTATGCTGGTGCAGAAATTGTCTTTCCTCCAAACGAAGAGAATGCCCCTTGTTCTTGTCACAGTCCTTGGTACAAACAGTTCATTGGAGCTCTGTATTGCCCTCTGATATACTTGTACATATATATTAGGTCTCCCCTAAGTCTTCTCTTTTCTAGAGTAAATAGACCTAATTTTGATAACCTTTCTGGGTATTGTAGTGAACCAACGCCATTTATCATTTTAGTAGCCCGCCTTTGAACCCTTTCAAGTTCAGTAATGTCTTTCTTGAGCACCGGCGTCCAAAATTGCACACAATACTCCAAGTGTGGTCTGACGAGTAATTTGTACAGAGGGAGAATTATATTTTCATCTCGTGTCCCCAGACCTCTTCTAATGCATCCCATGACCCTATTTGCTTTGGTGGCAGCTGCCTGACACTGGGCACTCCAATTTAGCTTCTTATTGACTAAGATGCCCAAGTTTTTTTCCATGTCTGATTTCCCCAGCAGTTTCCCATTTAGTAAGTAATTGTAGCATCTGTTTCTCCTTCCCATGTGCATAACCTTACACTTATCTGTGTTAAACCTCATTTGCCATTTTTCAGCCCAATTCTCCAATTTACTCAAATCTGTCTGTAGTTGCAAACTGTCCTCCTTTGTGTTAACTACCTTACATAGTTTTGTATCATCTGCAAATACTGATATTTTACTGTGTAAGCCATCCACTAGATCATTAATAAATATATTAAATAGTAGGGGGCCCAATGCAGAACCCTGTGGTACCCCACTAGTAACCCTGGCCCAATCTGAGTATGCACCATTAATAACCACTCTTTGTTTTCTATCACTAAGCCAGCTACCTACCCATCTACACACATTTTCCCCTAGCCCAAGCTTTCTCATCTTACTTACCAATCTTTTATGTGGGACAGTGTCAAATGCTTTAGAGAAGTTGAGATAAATGACATCCAATGATTCTCCTTGGTCCATTTGAGAGCTTACATCCTCATAGAAGCTGATCAGGTTAGTTTGACAGGAGCGATCCTTCATAAATCCATGTTGATATGGAGTTAAACATTTATTAACATTTAGATATTCCATAATGGTATCCCTTAGAAACCCTTCAAAAATTTTACCCACAACAGATGTTAAGCTTACCGGCCTATAGTTTCCACGTTCATTTTACACCCCTTTTTGAATATTGGTACCACATTTGCTTGCCGCCAATCAAAAGGAACAGACCCTGTTTCTATAGAGTCTTTAAATATAAGGAATAGAGGTCTGTCTATCACATTACTTAACTCCCTTAATACCTGAGGGTGAATGCCATCAGGGCCTGGTGATTTGTCAATTTTAATCTTACTAAGGCGGTTATTATTATTATTTATTGTTATAGCGCCATTTATTCCATGGCGCTTTACATGTAGGGAGGGGTATACATGAAAACAAGGTTCTGCACGGTTCTGCACTTCTTCCTGGGTTAGGCAGGTAATACTTAATGGGGAGTTTACATTATCACTCTGCATTTCCCCTGGCAAATCCTTTTCCTGTGTGAACACTGTTGAGAAAAAAAATATTTAAAACATTTGCTTTTCCCACATCGCTCTCTATGATTTCACCCTCATTGTTCTTTAAAGGGCCGACACCATCAATTTTAATCTTTTTACTGTTTATATAATTACAGAATAGTTTGGGGTTTGTTTTACTTTCCTTAGCAATGAGTCTCTCGGTTTCCACTTTTGCTAAATGTATTTGTTTTTTTTACACATTTAAATTTTTTATGCTTCTTCATTGCCTTCTTGTTTTAGCTTCCTAAATGCCTTGTTCTTGTTATTTATTGCCCATTTTACATCCTTATTTAGCCACATTGGTCTTCTCCTGTTCCTAATCCTCTCCTGTGTGATACTTTCTGCTGAGCTGTGTATCTAATCCTATCGTGTGTTACTGACTGCTCAGCCGTGTATCTAATCCTATCCTGTGTGATACTGACTGCTGAGCAGTGCATCTAACCCTATCCTGTGTGATACTGACTGCTGAGCCGTGTACCTAATCCTATCATGTGTGTTACTGACTGCTCAGCCGTGTATCTAATCCTATCCTGTGTGATACTGACTGCTGAGCCGTGTATCTAATCCAATTCTGTGTAATACTGTCTGCTGAGCCGTCTATCTAATACTATTCTGTGTGATACCGACTGCTGAGCTGTGTATCTAATCCTATCCTGTGTGATACTGACTGCTGAGCCGTGTATCTAATCCTATCCTGTGTGATATTGGGCTCCCCCTGCAGTGTGTGTCAGAGGGTGGTCTGTGTTGGCATGGTAATAAATTGTGTTATTTCCAGCTTTACAGAAGGACGATAACACCATAGAAACAAGAATAATAGGCAAAATTGTTTGGTGAATTGGAACGCGCAGGGTTAAAATTTCGCCTCACAACATAGCCTATGACGCTCTCGGAGTCCAGACGTGTGACTGTGCAAAATTTTGTGGCTGTAGCTGCGACGGTGCAGATGCCAATCCCGGACATACACACATACACACACACACACACACACACACACACACACACACACACACACACAGCTTTATATATTAGATATGGTGCAAGAGAGCAAACAGAGAAAGCACACATGTCACAATAATTGCTGCAAACTACTAGGGTATATAACCCCGGGTGTCATTCCATGTGGAAAATTACATATCATGATTGACATTATAAAAAAGAATTTGAACAGCTTATATAAAAAGTATGCACATGATAAGGAACAATCAGGCAATATCTACACAGGAGTTATCCTAGAGTACCATCATAGAGTACATTATTAGTTTAGAGATTAATTCATAAAAAATGTATATATATATACACAATTATATATGAAAGACTAAGACAAAAAGTGACATGACAGTGCTCAGAAGAATATATGTATACTAGATGGTGGCCGATTTTAACGCATCGGGTATGGTAGAATATGTATGTGGTTTATTTATGAAGTTTTAATAATAATGCAATAATGCACCCCCCAATCCTGATATGCATGGTACCCCTCCCCCCTATCCTGGTATGCATGGTCCCCTCACCTCCCAATCCTGTTATGCATGGTACCCCTCCCCCCTATCCTGGTATGCATGGTCCCCTCACCCTCCAATCCTGGAATGCATGGTCCTCTCACCCCTCTTTCCTGGTAAGCATGATCCCCTCACCCCCCTTTCCTTGTATGCATGGTCCCGTCAACCCCCTTTCCTGGTATGCATGGTCTCTGTCAAAATAAAAAATAATTATATACTCACCTTCCGACGGTCCGCGATCTCCACTCCACGCTCCCGGCCTCACGGTCCCAGTAATGCTTCACGCGAAACATCGCTAATGACGTCGCGTTCTCGCGAGAGTGATGTCATCTCCGGTCTAAGGCGCAAAGCATTACTGGGACCGCGAGGTCGGGCGCGTGGAGTGGAGATCGCAGGCCGTCGGAAGGTGAGTATAACCTTTTTTTTATTTTAATTCTCTTTTTTTTTTTTTTTTACAGAGCCCTGCCCCCGATTGAGCGTTGCAAACAAATGCGCCTGCCGCTGATCGGTCGTGGCCGGCAGGCGCAGCTTGCCATTACAAACAGCTGTGCCTGTCGCTGATTGGTCGCGGCCGCGCCGCGGGATTTCGGTTACAGACAGACAGATGGACACGAAAAGATGATATATATATATATATATATATATATATATATATATATATATATCCAACTGGTTCACATAGAAAAAACATAGGCCAAATACTATTCTCTGCTCAACTGTAGACATGCTGTCCTATGCATCGTCCGTTGTTCCATTATGTGGAAGGGATGATATACAGGGGATTTTTTGTTTAATCGCCCAGTAATTCTTTTTCAAATTGGCACATTACGTCAGCCATACAGTACTTGATCAGATTAAAGCAATTAAAAAATAGTAAAAAATTATTAACTTTACTTACTAACATCTACTACACTATCTGCATTCCCAAAGTGTTAACTGTTATCTGTAGTGTTGCATAGGACTGCAGGTATCATCTTGTACATTGTCTGTGCTCCTTCAGAGTTCTCACTGTGTTATCTGTGGTGTTACCTAGAACTGCAGGTCATGACGTTGGTAGTGTCAAGTTGCTACCTGCGGTGGAAACTAGCATCACATCATCCCCTAGCCTCCCCCCGTGTCACCTCCATTACCTACACCAAAACACGGAGACTCGGGATTTCTTTGGAATGTTATGGCCACAGCAGCCTTTATTCAAACAACAAACAATGAATCATAAATCACATATACAATAACTTGAACACTGAGAAGGAGTCCTTGAAGCCCCAAGATCTTGGTGAATAAGCCCAAAATGCTGTGGACAAAACCCATCATGATTGCTCCCAGCCATTACCCCACTGGCTCGGGAGCACCAACACCAATATATATTGTCCACTAAGCTACTCGGGGATCCGCCACTTTGGTCGGAAACTCCTCCTCCCCCTTTCACCAGATCACCCCCAACATTCCTTTTAACGAAGGAGACCCTAGACACTGAGTCTCCAAAACCCAATTTCCACCGACTTCAAGGACTCCCCCCCTCAAAACCGCCACAACGGCCCGAGACCCCCCGAACATGCCATGCTATGGCCCGCTCAATACCTTCATGGAGACCAAGAGCCCAAATATCGGAACCAACCGAATTCAGATGAACCCCATCGGCCAGCCAAAAATCACCCTCGCCCTTTTCCAAATCAAAGTGTCGCACAGCCACTCCCCCATTCCTGATAACAAAAGAAGACACAGCCCTGTTCACTTTTATCCTGGCCTTGTTGACCTTTGTGAGAGACCTCATGGAACGCCAGCTCCTCCGAGGGACGATGTCGGACCAAACGATAGTGACCCCTCGGTAAAGCAACCATAGCCGCAGACAATCCTGCTTTATATCCCTTATCAATTCTCGGAAGGGACGAACTGCCAAGTCGTTACCCCCGACATGTAATACCAGGATGTCCGGAGTGCGGTCCAACCGAACGCACTCGTGTATTTTCTGCAAAACCCGTCTCCACTCCATCACTCTAAAACCACACCAACGCAACAAGGCCGTGTTCCTGGAAAAACCGAGCTGCCTGCCTTCGTTCCGGACATCGGCCCGCAATGCTCCCCAGTAAACGAAGGAATAACCAAAAATCCACACCAGCAACGGCTCGACACCTGAAATAAAAAAGGCAATGTCAACATCAAAAAACAGCCTCAATTAACGTGAATGCAACCCTCTGCATCACCAATCACCACCCACCGACCTGACGTAAGTTCAGTAACGATTAGACGCCCAACCGCCAATGTGATGTATCGAAGCCGCATCCAAACCCCGAACTGCTGCTTCCAACGCCGCCCCTATCCTGAATGAATGAGAAGCGAAACGGGATTCATCCAAACCCAGCAATCGGATGGACCTCTTAAAAACAGCGCCAAATTGGTATCTGGACAAACTAGAGCCATCAACGTGACACAAAAGGGAACTGCTCAAACTAGGACTAAGGTCCCAAAAACACCGCAAACACTGAACGGGACACATCAAAGACCCGGGCACACTACCTAACACCACTCGGCGGCCTTTCCCTGCCTGATCCGTCTTAGACCGTCGCAGCCAAAACTCAATGCCCCGCGCAGTAACCACAACGTCCCTGGCCAATATACCCCCAGCTGACCCTTTGTTCCCCGACACTAGCTCCCCTACCCTCAATGCGCCAAAAAATGCCATCGAAAAGGCTAGGCGAAATAACAGAACCTCATAGCGTGAAGAACACACCGACTCCAAAATGCCGCCCAGGCATTCGAGTACGTTAAAAGATATCGGACGCCTCAAATCACCCGAAACAGCGAAACCCCTTTGCTGCCTGTTTCATCAAAAATATCTTTGTTCAATCGCGGCAACCGCGCAAGCGGAAACCAAAAGATAACCCTGCCAAAATACGCATGGCTTTCGCACCAGACCAACCCTCGGAGGCCCCGCACCCTAACAAAGACAACAAAATTCCCTCCTGATCCAGCCCGGGCCCGACTGCCCCACCGGCCGCAAGATGCTCTTCCCACTTGCCCCATACGGCCCGGTATGCCTCCCAAGTTTTTGGAGCTAAAGACGACTCGATCAGCGACTCCGCGGCCCTAAACCACTTTCCACAGCTCCTCCGGACAAACTAAACCCATGATCTCTGCCTCTTGTGCCAAAGAGCGGAACCGATCCCGCTGTCAACGAGAAAGAGAGTCAGCGATATTGTTCTTAACACCTGGAACATGTGTCGCGGTCACGTGTGCATTCAGGTCCAAACATAGTAAAACCATCTGTTGCAACACCCGAACGACAGGGGGAGACAATGCAGTAAGGCCATTGATCGCGCACACCGCGCCCATGTTATCGCAATTAAAACCCACCCTCCGATCCCGAAACTCCCGTCCCCACAAATGTGCGGCTATGAGAATCGGAAAGATCTCCCACAAAGTGACGTTGCGTACCAAGCCGTCCTTAATCCACTCATCGGGCCACCGGGACGCGCACCACTGCCCCCAAAAGTAGGCCTCAAATCCCACACCGCCAGCTGCGTCCGTGAACAACTCCAACGCGTCGCTGCTGACCACCTCTTCCATCACCAACGAACGGCCGCTGTATCTTTCCAGGAAAGACTCCCAAATCACCAAATCAGCCCTGAGTTCCACCGACAACCTGATGAAATGATGTGGGGCTCGAATACCCGCAGTCGCACTTTCCAGATGACGTGAAAAAACTAGCCCCATCGGCATGACTCGACATGCAAAATTGAGCTTCCCCAACAAAGACTGGAGATCACGCAGTGACAACTTTTTTACCCAGAGCGCTCGGACCACCTCCACCCGCAAATCAGCCAACTTATCCTCAGGCAGCCGGAACTCCCAACTCACCGTGTCAATGACAATTCCCAAAAAACGCCAGCACGTACTGGGGCCTTCGGTTTTCCCAGGCGCGAGTGGAACTCCAAAACGCTCCGCCACCCACTCAATGGCCTGTAACAATCTTTCAACGCGAAGAATCCGCCGGGCCCACACACAAAAAGTCATCCAAGTAATGAATGACCGAATTGAAACCAGAAACATCACGCACTACCCACTCCTAAAAGGAACTGAAGGCTTCAAAATAAGCACAGGACAGCGAACATCCCATCGGTAGACACCTGTCCACAAAAAAAAATGCCTTCCCAATAGCAACCCAGCAACTTCATGCTATCCAGGTGGACCGACAGCAAACGAAATGCAGATTCCACGTCCGTTTTAGCCATGAGGGCACCCCGACCACATTTCCGCACCCACCGTGCTGCTTTGTCAAAGGAGGAGTAAACCACCGAACAGATCTCTGGATCAATACCGTCGTTAACAGACCTCCCGTGTGGGTATGACAAATGTTGAATAAGCCGAAACTTATTCGGCTCTTTCTTCGGAACCACTCCCAGAGGGGAAACCACCAAATCTGAAAACGGGGGAGAAACAAAGGGGCCTGCCATACGACCCAAGGAAACCTCCTTTCCCAGTTTTTCTGAGACCACCGAGCCATGTAACAGGGCTGAATGCAGATTTTTGAAATCCCGCGGAATTGCAAAAGGGGGGTGAGGGATAACAAAACCGTCTTTAAAACCCGCGTACAGCAACACCACCTTCTCCCTGTCCCCATATCTATTTAAATAAGGGACCATCCTTTCCAGCTTCACTGGAGTCTCCCCCTTGGGAATTACCACCGCCGGTTCTGGGCTTCCCTTTCTTGAAACACTTTGCGGCTCCATGGGAAGCGCTATTGAAGTTGGAGCAAAGATGTTTGAATTTGCAGTTCGCCCCGATCTTACACTGGCCGTCGTTGAACTGCCAGCACACCCCCAACTTATGACTCCCCGTTTGACCTTGCCCGCCTCCACCTGAGACACCGGAACTGCTGCTACTCTGGCTGGTACTTCCAGCCCCCTGTGAATGGAGCTCTCAAACTTATTTTGAGCTATGACCCGCATCCACAACCCAATGTCTTTCTGGTCCCAACGGATAGCCGGACGGACAGCCTTCCTCTGGCGGAATTGCTCGTCGTAACGCAACCAAGCCTGCCCCCGTAAACCCTATAGGCCTCCCCGATGGCGTCAAAGTAACAAAATAACTCCTAGCAATTATCGGGGGACTTTTGCCCAATAACACTTGCTAAAATAGCGAATGCCTGTTACCAATTAACAAACGTCTGAGGGATCAGACGCCACCTGCGCTTTTCTTCATCATCCTTCTTACCCTTATCCAAATTAAATTTCTCTAATGGTAACAAGGAAAATATTTCCACATACTCATCCTTTCAAATGCGCTCCTTTACTTCCTTCTTCAAATATGCCCCCAACTTGCCTTCAAAACAAACGTACACCTCCCCATGCACTCTGTCGTCCAAATGCACACGACATTCTTTTTCCTTCTCCATCTGCACCAACACCGACAACGCCTCGCTTGCGTGCCTGGCCAGATCCGACCCGCTCTGCCCCACAGGACTCCCAGCTTGTACCTCAACCCAAGCTGCTACCGGTGAAGGCGCGACAAAACCCCGCTCCAGACGTGACACCAAATTACGCATGTCCGCAAGCACGTCGCTAACACCGCCACCTGCGCCTACGCCACTGAACCCCAACCCCCCACTGACACCGAGGGATTCTGCCAGCGGCCCCCCACCTAACCAAGATGATGTCGCAATGAGATGACAAACAGGGGACACAGAGCCATACTCACCAGGCTGCGAGGGGTCTGTGTGCCCTCCAGCCGGAAAATCTGGATCCGCGGATGTAACTGCACCAGCTTGCTGTCGACCTCTGGGACTCCCCACGGGAGGAGCCAAATGGGGGTGACTGGGCCCCCCGGGGGACCCCGATGGCGGGACCCCGGTTACGGATGCTGCCCGGGACACCATGCGTCGAGTTCCTGCTGCCACGCTTGGATCCAGCAGGGCAGCATGTATGGCCCCCCTTGCCTGGCCTGCGGATTCCTCCCAGGCCTGGTAGCGGCGGTGGGTGCAGAACGCAGCTCCCGGGCTGGAGGGTCCCGGGAGGGGCTCCTGCGGCGCCGCGAGGCCCTGGGAGCTGAATCGGGTGAGAGCCGCTCGGGAGGCCTCACCCGTCTGAAGCGCCGCTCCATCACCGCTCCTGCAGCCGACTCCCCGGAGGTCCCTGGCATGATCCCCACCACCTGTGAAGCCAGCCAGTCTGGGGGCTGCGACCGCGCCGCCGTCCGCAGCTGCTCCAGAAGCCGCTCCACCTCGGCCATGGTAAGTGCCTGTCTCTGGCTCTGTGTGTCTTCTTCTTGCTGGGGAGCCGGATCCAAAGAGGAGGGGGACACCCCCGTCCCTCCACTATATACTCCCCCAGCTCCCCTCCTCCTGGGTACTCCCCCTTTGTGCCTGACCACCCCCCGTCATGTTGGCCTCCGCCTATGCCTCCTTTGGGAGGGTGGGGAAGCTCAGCTCCGGCCAATTCTCATCTGCAACATTAACTGTTCTCAGAGTTATCACTCTGTTACTGTCGTGTTACATAGGACTGGAGCTAATATCTACTACAATGTCTATGCTTGGAGATAATTATCTATCTGTGGTGTTCAATAGGACTGCAGGTAACATCTGCTTCATTAGATCTACATTCAGAGTTATCATTTTGTTAGCTGTGGGTTTTACATGATAGGACTGCAGATGAAAGGCTAAGGTGACTTTAATTTTAAGTACTGTTTCTTTTATTTGTGCATGGGTGTGAAAAGAATCGTGGTCTGCATAAGGAGCATTGCTTGAGGATAAGGCCAGAAAAAACAACTGTGTCATGCCCATGGGGCAGCCAAGAGTAACATGGTCTGGCAGCTGGTGCAATTTTTTGATTGATCTTGCAGGAGAACATTAATGTTAAGCATAAAACTCACTGTAGCAGTAGCACAATTTTGCAGGTACCAGAAATTATTTTGTAAAGGGAAGCTGTCAGATAATTAATACTGCCTACATGAATCAGTGATTACCTGCACAATCGCAGTCAGGTATATTTTTCTCTAAAACTCGCTGGCATTTCAGAGAAAATATCATTTGTAGATGTGACCAAAGACCACAGCCGGAGACAAGACTAATCTGGCACGGCTCCCGGCTGGCTTCTCCTACTGCTGCTAGAAGATTGACAGATTTCCCACATGAGAGACCTCTCATGACTTTTGGATATGGGACAGATTCCCACTCCATCTTAAAACCATCATAACTACAGTAAACCTAGGCACTAGAATAAATACACAAAACACATTATTTTGGTTGTCAAAATGGCCACAGCTTTATTTAACCCCTTTACCTCTAAGGGTGATTTGCATGTTAATGACTGGGCCAATTTTTACAATTCTGACCACTGTCACTTTATGAGGTAATAACTCTGGAACGCTTCCATGGATCCCGGTGATTCTGACACTGTTTTCTCGTGACATATTGTACTTCATGTTAGTGGTAAAACTTCAGTCATATAACTTGCGTTTATTTGTGAAAAAAACAGAAATTTGGCAAAAATGTTGAAAATTTTGCAATTTTCCAAATTGGAATTTTTATGCCCTTAAATCACAGAGATAAGGCACACAAAAAAAAATTTAATAAGTAACATTTCCCACATGTTTACTTTACATCAGCACAATTTTGGAACCAAAAATTTTTTTGTTTAGGAAGTTATAAGGGTTAAAAGTTGAAAAGCGATTTCTCATTTTTACAACACCTTTTTTTTTTTTAGGGACCACATCACATTTGAAGTCACTTTTGGGGGGTCTATATGATAGAAAATACCCAAAAGTGACACCATTCTAAAAACTGCACCCCTCAAGGTGCTCAAAACTACATTCAAAAAGTTTATTAACCCTTCAGGTGCTACACAGGAATTTTTTGAATGTTTAAAAAAAAAATGAACATTTAACTTTTTCACAAAAAAAAATACTTCAAGTCCAATTTTTTTTATTTTATCAAGGGTAACAGGAGAAATTGAACTGCAAAAGTTATTGTGCAATTTGTCCTGAGTACACTGATACCTGATTTGTGGGAGTGGAACCACTGTTTCAGCGCATGGCAGAGCTCAAAAGGGAAGGAGCGCTGTTTGACTTTTTCAACGCAAAGTTGGCTGGAATTCAGATTGGACGCCATGTCACGTTTGGAGAGCCCCTGATGTGCCTAAACACTGGAAACCCTCCATAAGTAACCCCATTTTGGAAACTAGACCCCCCAAGGAACTTATCTAGACATGTGGTGAGAACTTTGACCTCCCAAGAGCTTCACAGAAGTTTATAATGTACAGCCGTACAATTAAAAAATCATTTTTTTCCATAAATATGATCTTTTCACCCCCAATTTTTATTTTCCCAAGGGTAACAGGACCCCAAAAGATATTGTGCAATTTGTCCTGAGTATGCTGATACCATGCAAGGGCTTCACAGAAGTTTATAACGCCTGGGTGTGAAAATAAAAACAATCATATTTTTTCCCACAAACATGATCTTTTATTCCCTAATTTTTTTATTTTCCCAAGGGTAACAGGAGAATTTGGACCCCAAAAGTTGTTGTGCAATTTATTCTGAGTACGCTGATACCCCATATGTGGGAGAAAACTACTATATGGGCACATGTCGAGGCTCGGAAGAAAAGTAGTGATTTCTTGGAATGCAGACTTTGATGGAATGGTCTGCGGGTGTCATGTCGCGTTTGGAGAGCCCCTGATGCGCCTAAACCGTTGAAACCCCCCACAAGTGACCCCACTTTGGAAACTAGACCCCCCCAAGGAACTTATCTAGTTTAGTGCTTCACAGAAGTTCTGTCATGGTGTGTTTTGGGTGGGTGGTGAAGGAGTTAACTCTGAGAGCCTCTCTGTCGATCTGGGGAGGGTTTTTATAGCTTCAGGGGAGAGCCATCCCCTGTCGCTTATACTCCTATCTGAGTGTGCCCGACCCTGCTCTGTCCGTGCGTCACGCCAATCATTGTCCGTCTGCCTGGTATTCTGACCCTGCTCTGTTACGGTTTACGTCTCTGGTTTGCTGACTCTGTACCTGCTTTGCCTGTGCTGTGTATGACCCTTGGCTTTGTTTGACCTCCCTCCTGAATATCCCTCCTGTACCGCGCTTGCCCGTACTGTGTATGACCTTTGGCTTTGTCTGACCTCCCATCTGTTTATCCCTCCTGTACCTCGCTTGCCCGTACTGTGTATGACCTCCGTTTTGCCTGACTCTGAGTTTTTGTATAGTGTCCTGCCATCTCTGAAAGCAGGACGGTAAGCCCCTCCCCCTTGCAGTCACATGACCGTAGGTCCTGTGACTGCTTGCTAACTTCAGCGTCCACAGGTCCTGTGCATCTGTACTTTCCAGCTGTACCTGACCCCGGGCAACCTACAGTGCGGGTGAGTCCCTGCTCAGCGGAGGCTGCACGCCGGCGCTGTCAGGATCCTGACATTATAAGCAACCTATAACAGTTCATTCCCCCCGCCCCTGAGAGTAAGGTGTGTGAGTGTGGGAATTACAGCTTGCATCATGGACCCCATGCAAACATTATCTGACCAGGTTAAACAACTATCACAGATGTTTCAGAAAATTAATGTGGAGCAGCGCTCTATGGCCCAAACCCAGCAGCAGCTGGTTAATACTGTACAAGGAGCTCTCGGTCCTGAGATCAGGGACGTGTCACTCACTTCCCCGGAGTCTCCGGTTAAACTGCCGGACTCTTTTTCTGGGGACAAAAGGGCTTTTAGAGAGGGATGCAAATTGTTCTTTTCCCTGAGACCCCGTTCGTCTGGGGGAGAATTTCAGAGGGTGCGGGTGATTATTTCCCTACTTCGGGGTGCCCCCCAAGCCTGGGCGTTCTCTCTAGCCCCCACAGCCCCAGAATGTATGACTGTGGATGCATTTTTTGAGGCCTTGGGCCACATTTATGACAAACCAGACAGGGTTCGCTTGGCAGAGGACATGGTGATGAGCACACGTCAGGGTCGGCACTCAGCAGAGTGGTTCTGCTCTGAGTTCCGACGGTGGTCATCAAAAGTCTCCTGGGATGATGCTGCTCTCCGTGGACTATTCCGTAGGGGCCTGTCGGAATGCCTTCAGGATTCCCTGGCTCTGCATCCACCTCCTGACAGTCTGGAGGATGCCATGACCCAAGCCTTGCGGATGGATCGCCGGCTCAGAGCCAGAGGGGTTATGCACTCCGAGTCGTCCTTGTTTTCCAGTAGTAAAGAGGTGGAGGCCAGTCCTGTGCCTATGGAAATTGGTGCCACCTCGGTCAGAGAGAAAAAGAGGAAGCGCCGCCGTGAGAAACAACTTTGCTTCTACTGTAGGGAACCAGGACATTGGAGGAGAGATTGTCCAGTGTGTCCAACGTCCTCCAAGCCGACGGGAAACTACTAGGTCTGGGTAGTGATCGAGGAGGCTGCCCAGACACCCAGATACTTTTTTCCTCATGCCCTAAATTTCTGCTTAATGTCGAACTGGTAGTAGACAACTATCATTTTATTTCTACAGCCTTGGTGGACTGCGGTTCATCAGTTAACCTGGTCAGTTCCAGTACCGTCTCCAGGGTCAAGATAGGGACAGTCAGGTTGGAGACCCCTCTGAAAATCGTGGCCATTGACTCTTCCCCTCTCACCCGTTCGGGGATTCATTATGTTACTAACAGTTTTGTTTTGCATGTTGGTTCCTCCCATGTTGAGGAGATGAAATGTTTTGTCATGGACAACCTGCCCGAAGAGCTGGTATTGGGCTTGCCGTGGCTTCAACGGCACAACCCAGTTATTGATTGGGAGAAAAGAGAAATTGTTAAGTGGGGTCCTAAATGTATTGACTGTGCCTATAAACCTGTGTTCTGTGTTACACCTGCAAAACCTATCTGTGAGTCTTCTGTTTGTCTGGAGGGTATTCCGGAGTACCTCAAGGACGTGTTCTCTGAAAGCGAGGCCAAGGCATTACCCCCACATAGGTCATTTGACTGCACTATAGACCTAATCCCTGGGGCCAAATTGCCCAAAGCCCGTTAATTTAATTTGTCAGGACCTGAGCGTCTGGCAATGAAGGAATACATAACGGAAAGTCTCCGAAAAGGGCATATAAGACCCTCAGTTTCTCCTGTAGCAGCAGGGTTTTTCTTTGTTAAAAAGAAAGATGGTGGCCTGCGCCCCTGCCTCGACTTCAGAGAACTCAACAAGATTACTGTCAGGAATACGTACCCCTTACCCCTGATTCCAGATTTGTGTAACCAACTTTCGGGGGCAAAATGGTTCTCCAAATTGGACGTCAGGGGGGCTTATAATTTGATAAGAATTAAATAAGGGGACGAATGGAAAATGGCCTCTCTCACGTCAGAGGGATTGTTTGAAAATTTAGTGATGCCGTTTGGCCTCACTAATGCACCAGCAGGCTTTCAAAATTTCATTAATGTGGTGTTTGCGGACCTCATCGGCCGCTTCGTTGTCATTTACTTGGATGATATTCTGATTTACTCGAGTGACAAAGAGTCTCATTTGTTCCTTGTCAAAACTGTACTTCAAAGACTCAGGGAAAACCAATTATTTGTTAAACCTGAAAAATGTACTTTTTTCGTCCAGGAGCTAACGTTCTTGGGACTCATAATCTCGCCACAGGGGTTTCGGATGGATCATAAAGAAAATGCAAGCCATTGTGGAGTGGGTCCAACCTCAGGACCTGAAAGGACTCCAGCGCTTCTTGGGATTCTCAAACTATTACCGTAGATTTATCAAGGGCTTCTCACAGATTGTGAAACCTCTTACCGATCTCACATGCAAAGGGGCTGATATCAAAAATTGGTCCCCCTCGGCGAAACAGTCCTTTCTGGTTTTAAAAAATTGTTTTATGTCTGCTCCAATCCTGGAACAACCAGATCCGTCCTTACCATTTGTTGTGGAGGTTGACGCCTCTGAGGTAGGGGTAGGGGCTGTGTTGTCTCAAGGGCCAGCTACCCTGACTAACCTTAGACCTTGTGCTTATTTTTCCAAAAAGTTATCTCCGGCAGAGAGAAACTACGATGTTGGGAATAGAGAGCTTCTGGCAATTAACCTGGTATTTGAAGAATGGAGACATTTTTTGGAAGGGGCAGAATGTCCGATTACGGTCATCACTGATCACAAAAATCTGGAATATATCAAAACTGTTAAAAGATTGACCCCCAGACAGGCCCGTTGGTCACTTTTTTTCCCGATTTCAATTCTCGATTACGTTCCGTCCAGAATCTAAAAATGTGAAAGCAGACGCATTATCACGCAGTTTTGAACCATTGTCTGCCCCTGATCCTCCGTCATCCATTCTTCAACCTGGGGTAGTTTTAGCTGCACTGTCATCGGAACTGGAGCGGGAGATTATGGAGGCTCAATCTTTAGCTCCAAGGTCCAAACCCGATAAAAAATTGTTTGTCCCGCAACACTTGCGTTCTGATCTCCTGCGAGAGTTTCATGGCTCTAAACTGGGCGCTCATCCAGGTATTGCTGCCACAGGTGAGGCGATTAAAAGGGTCTTCTGGTGGCCAGGTATGTCGGGGGAGATTAAGAAACATGTCGCTGCATGCGGGGTTTGCGCACATTCTAAGAGCTCTCATTGCCGGCCGGCCAGGGAATTGGTGCCTTTACCAATTCCAAGAAGGCCTTCGAGTCATTTGTCCATGGACTTCATCACTAACCTCCCTCCTTCTCGGGGTAATACGGTAATTTGGGTAATAGTGGATAGATTCTCTAAGATGGCACATTTTGTACCCATGACTAAATTACCGTCTGCAGAAGTTCTATCTCGACGCTTCCTTTCTCAAATTGTTCGCCTCCATGGGGTACCTACTAACATTGTCTCGGACAGGGGGACACAATTTGTGGCTAAGTTTTGGCAGGCTTTCTGTAGGAAGTTGGGAATATCTCTGTCTTTCTCCTCAGCTTACCACCCAGAGAGCAATGGACAGACGGAACGCACCAATCAGTCATTGGAACAGATCTTCCGGTGTTTAACTTCCACGTTACTGGACGACTGGTGCGAGGCCTTACCATTGGCGGAGTACGCCTTTAACAGTCGAATAAACCAATCCACGGGTAGGTCACCATTTTTTATTAATTATGAATTGAACCCTCACTTTGGTGAGTTTTCATGGCTGGATTCAAGCTGTCCAGGGGCGGAAGACTCCGTCAGCAGGATAAGTGATTTATGGGCTAAGGTTCGGACGAACATTTCCAGAGCACAGGAGAAATATAAATGTTTTGCTGACAATAAGAGGGATCCGGGTCTGACACTACAGTGTGGGGATAAGGTATGGCTTTCTATGCGAAACATAACATTAAAATTACCTTCCGCCAAGCTGGGACCTAAATTCATTGGCCCTTATGTAATAACCGAGGTAATCAACCCAGTGGCATATCGTTTACTTCTCCCTGCATCCTTGAAACTCCATAATGTGTTCCATAGGTCTCTACTCAAACCAGTAGGCTTGGTGGTAGAGGAACCTGGTTCCATACCAACTCCATTGTTGGGTAGACGGTCATATGGAGTTTGAAGTGCAAAACATTGTACAGTCTCATTGGGTACGCGGTTCCTTGCTATATCTTGTACATTTTAAGGGGTACGGTCCAGAGGACCGATCGTGGGTACCAGCCAGGTTAGTGCACGCTAATCGCCTGGTTAGAGCTTACCATGCTCGGTATCCTGAGAGACCTGGGGGTCCGGAGGCCCCCCCGTTGAAGGAGGGGTACTGTCATGGAGTGGTTTGGGTTTTGGGTAGGTGGTGAAGGAGTTAACTCTGAGAGCCTCTCTGTTGATCTGGGGAGGGTTTTTATAGCTTCAGGGGAGAGCCGTCCCCTGTCGCTTATACTCATATCTAAGTGTGCCCGACCCTGCTCTGTCCGTGCGTCACGCCAATCATTGTCCGTCTGCCTGGTATTCTGACCCTGCTCTGTTACGGTTTACGTCTCTGGTTTGCTGACTCTGTACCTGCTTTGCCTGAGCTGTGTATAACCCTTGGATTTGTCTGACCTCCCTCCTGAATATCCCTCCTGTATCGCGCTTGTCCGTACTGTGTATGACCTTTGGCTTTGTCTGACCTCCCATCTGTATATCCCTCCTGTACCTCGCTTGCCCGTACTGTGTATGACCTCTGTTTTGCCTGACTCTGAGTTTTTGTATAGTGTCCTGCCATCTCTGAAAGCAGGACGCTAAGCCCCGCCCCCTTGCATTCACATGACCGTTGGTCCTGTGACTGCTTGCTAACTTCAGCGTCCACAGGTCCTGTGCATCTGTACTTTCCGGCTGTACCTGACCCCGGGCCCCCTACAGTGTGGGTGAGTCCCTGCTCAGTGGAAGCTGCATGCCGGCGCGGTCAGGATCCTGACAAGTTCATGACGTAGAGCGATAAAAATAAAAAAATCATATTTTTTCCAAAAAATGATATTTTTGCCCCCAATTTTTTATTTTCCCAAGGGTAACAGGAGAAATTGGACCCCAAAAGTTGTTGTGCAATTTGTCCTGAGTAGGCTGATACCCCATATGAGGGGGTAAACCATTTGAATTTTTCAACGCAGGATTGTCTGGAATTGAGATCAGATGCAATGTTGCGTTTGGAGAGCCCCTGATGTACCTAAACAGTGGAAACCCCCTAATTCCCTAACCCCAACACACCCCTAACCCTAATCTCAGCCCTAACCCTAGCGGTAAAATGGAAATAAATGCATTTTTTTTAATTTAATTATTTTTCCCTAACTAAGGGGGTGATAAAGGGGGGTTTGATTTACTATTTTTAGCGGGTTTTTATGTTTGGCAGCTGTCGTATGCTAAAAGACGCTTTTTATTGTAAAAATTAGTTTTTGCATCACCACATTATGAGAGCTATAATTTTTCCGTATTTTGACCCACCGAGTCATGTGATGTCTATTTTTGGCAGGACGAGTTGACATTATTATTGGTACCATTTTCGGGCACGTGACATTTTTTGATTGCTTTTTTTATTCCAATTTTTGGGACGCAGAATGAACAAAAAACAGCATTTCATGAAATTCTTTTGGGGGGTGCATTTACACCGTTCCACGTGTGGTAAAATTGATAAAGCGGTTTTATTCTTTGGGTCAGTACGATTACAGTGATACCTCATTTATGTTTTTTTTAGGTTTTGCCACTTTTATGCAATGAAAACAATTTTATATAAAAAATAATTATTTTTGCATCGCTTTATTCTGCGAGCTATAACTTTTTTATTTTTTTGCTGATGATGCTGTATAGCAGCTTGTTTTTTGCGGGACAAGATGACGTTTTCAGCGGTACCATGTTTATTTATATTTGTCTTTTTGATCGCGTGTTATTGCACTTTTTGTTCGGCGGTAAGATGATAAAGCATTGCTTGTTGCTTTGTTTTTTTTTATTTTTATTTTTTAAGGGGTTCACTAAAGGGTTTAACTAGTGAGACAATTTTGTAGGGCGGGTTGTTACGGACGCAGCGATACTAAATATGTCTACTTTTATTGTTTGTTTTTTATTTCCAAAAAATGAATTTCTTAGGGAATATTTTTTTTTTACGTTTAGGGATTTTTTATAAATCAGTTTTACACGTATTTTTTTTCTTTATTTTATTGTCCCGGGGGGGACAATAAATAGTGGCAGATCACTGCAGGCACTGAGGAAGTCACCTCCACCTGCAGGGAAGGAGACCAACGGAGCAGCGCAGCACATCGCGCTGCTTCGGGGGTCTCAGGGAAGCACGGAAGCACCTTAATCCCCTGGTACATTGCGATGATGTTTGATCGCAGTGTGCCAGGGGTTATTGTGTCGGGGCGGTCCGTGACTGCCCCTGACACATAGTGCCGGGTGTCAGCTGTGATAATCAGCTGACACACAGCAGCAATCAGTGGCGCTCCCCCCGGGGGCGCCGCTGATTGTGCTGACATACTATCCCGTCCCCAGTCATACGGGCCCAGGTACAGAGGACGGGATAGTATGCCTGATGTCAGAAAGGAGTTAAGTGACAGGATTAAAACAATCACAGTAGGAGTCAGGTGAAGTGCTAATACATTGGGATTCACAAGTACTGTGATATCCCCAGCTGTCTGACATACAGCACCAGGACAGACAGCCATAAAGTGGTGGCACGCACTGACTTGCCATTCAAGCAGAGCCAGTAAACTTTCAGGGCACCAATGACCCTATTATCCTCACTCCAGTGCTTAACCACTGTGCCCGCCCCTGATTGACATTACCATTACAACGTCCTTGAGGCTAGTCACCAAAGCCGAGCCTGTTCACCACCATGAGGTTTTTACCAGATTTGACACTTTTGTTTCTTTTTTTTTTTGCAAATAAATCGCTTTTGCAAACTTCTAAAATAGAAGTCCCTGCAAAAGCATTAAGGGGACTAACTTGGCAAACCTCCGATGCACAAATATTCATCCTACAGCGCTCAGGAGAGGAAAAAACCCCTGTGGAGGAAACCTCTAGGGAACCATAGCTGAAGGCTTGCCCTTCCCTGGGGCTTAGAAGGTTAGTGCTGTTAACTCTTTATAGCCATGATAAAATTTAACATGGTACAAAATATACAATGGTCATTTCAAAAATACAGTAAAGCATTCATCATCATACAAGCAATAATTAAAATGCTTTAGGACAATGATTATAAACTGGGCGGGAGGACGGGAAATGCTTCCTCCAGTTCATCCAATGTAAGAAAGAGGGAGAGAGCCAGATTTCCTGTTCTATATAAGCCACACCCTCCTCATAGAAACCCACCAGGCACAGACATACTGTGCTTACTCTTAAAGCAACATCACTCTTGCTTAAAATCTACACAACTATACCAAGAAAGCTGCAGGAGTAAAAGTCCACCCATCCCCAAGTCATGCCCACCTTCGCCTATGGCTCCAGTGGTTTCTATCTCCTGGGGTGGTGCTGGGAGAAGCCGGATGGGGCAGAGCGGATCTTTCAAGCAAATTTTTTCTGAAATGCAAGAGTGTTTCAGAGAAAAATACATATGGCTGCAATTGTGCAGCCAGGCACTGACTCATATTGACTACAGGTCAGGGAACAGAAATTAGATGAAGGTTCCATTTAGAAAGTAGCTAACCATTTACTTTTTTTATTAATAATAACTAGATGTGTATTTCCTGAAGGAAGTACAGATAGTGCTTTGAAATGGTGCCCGGGCTGCCCCTTTAAGAGAGACTTGCCTGCTGCCCCTGCAAGACTTTCAACTCAGGATCCGTTTTAACTGTGGGTGCCTCTCAGGGGCCACTTTGGCCTCAGGGTCTGATTTGGTGGGTGGGGCCCCTCAGGCTCCGATTCGGTGGCCTGGGCTCCTCAGGGCCCGATTTTGTGGGTGTGGCCCCTCAGAGTCCGATTTTCTGGGTGTGGCCACTCAGGGTCCGATTTTGCAGGTGGGGCCCCTCAGGGTTCGATTTTGTGGCTGGGGCCCCTCATGGTCCGATTTTGCGGGCGGGGCCCCTCAGGGTCCGATTTGGTGGGCGGGGCCCCTCAGGGTCCGATTTGGTGGGCGGGGCCCCTCAGGGTCCGATTTGGTGGGCGGGGCCCCTCAGGGTCCGATTTGGTGGGCGGGGCCCCTCAGGGTCCGATTTGGTGGGCGGGGCCCCTCAGGGTCCGATTTGGTGGGCGGGGCCCCTCAGGGTCCGATACGGTGGGCAGGGCCCCTCAGGGTCCGATTTGGTGGGCGGGGCCCCTCAGGGTCCGATACGGTGGGCAGGGCCCCTCAGGGTCCGATACGGTGGGCAGGGCCCCTCAGGGTCCGATACGGTGGGCAGGGCCCCTCAGGGTCCGATACGGTGGGCAGGGTGGCTCAGCCTCAGATTTGTAGGCCCTTTAAGACTCATTTCGGTGCGCCGGCCCTTTAAGAATCACTTTGGCGCGTCGGCCCTTTAAGAGCCAGTTTGGCTCACTGGGCTTCTAAATCCACTTTGGCGCACATTCTCTCTCAGGGGCATGTGTCATGTGATGAAGCTAGATTTGCATTTGTGCTGTGGGTTTCGCTTTAAGAGCTGAAATTATCTGCCAGAAACTCTGTCCTGGAGGGGTCATGTATTTTCCCATTGAAATGCATTGAGGAAAATGTTTTTTCAAACGCAAATTGCGCAAAAACTACAAATCCGATCAACACGAAAATTACTTAGCACACCTCTCGTGGACGCTGGCTTGGAAACGACACCTCAACGGAGTCTGTGCGTGTAGCGGTTCGGGCCACATTAATTGCTGAAAATCAACTGAATAATAATAATAATAATAATAAGAAGAAGAAGAAGAAGCAGAAGAAGAAGAAGTTAGCAGCGTTCGGATTACAAGATAGTGGTTTTTTCAATCACTATAATAATAATAATAAGAAATATTACATCTAAGTGGCTTCCAAACTCCAGTTTTCCCATCTATTTGCCAGCCTTTAGTTGCACTGATAACAGGATGTACTTATTTAGAGTACAGATGCTGGCAATGATGGTTCAGCTCAGCACATGTGTCTCTGGGGGAAGCTAAGGTTGTTATGATAAGTATAACACAGGTGCTGACCCATCACTGCCATCATCTGTACTCCAAATGAGTGCATTCTGATAGCAATGCAGCTGAAGGCTGACAAGTAGACTCTGAAAAGCAGGAGTTTGGAAGCCTGTTAGGCTACTTTCACATTTGCATTTTTTTGTGCTGCGTGCGCAGTGCAAACATGCATAAAAAACGCATCATGCATTTTTAATGCGTATTATTGTTTTTTGCACATGGTTTTTACAAAAAACCGCATGCGTTTTTAAACGCTGACGTGCGCACGGCCATGCGCACGTCAGCGCTCCCATAGATTTTAATGTGTTTTGGGGTTAATTCCGTGCGCATTGCGTGCGCATGCGTTTTTTTGAGACAGGTCGGACGCACTAAAAATGCAACAGGTTGCATTTTGTGCGCCCGGACACACACTACAAAAAAACGCATGCGCATACAAACGCATGACAATGCGCACCCATGTTAAATATAGGGAAAAAACCGCATGCGCATGTATGCACAAAAACGCAGCGCAAAAAACGCAAGTGTGAAACCAGCCTTAGAAGCAATTAATTTTACCGGAATGAAGACAAAACCCTCAGTAAAGTGAGTTGAAAAGTTTTGTAACTTTCCCTGCTTGACAAAATTATTTTTTTTTAAATGAAAGTTTAGCTATTCTTTAGCAGCAATCAATTTAAAAACACATTAGTAACACACCAGCTTCTTCATGTGGCCTAACCCTTCAGTGTTTGATGAGGGTAAGGCGCTAAAGTTAATCTCTGTCCTCTATGCAGTAAAGCCCAGCTATGCCTCTGTGTTATGATGAGTCACCGAAGGAGGAAAAAACAAAATACCAGCTAAGTCCAGAAAAACCAGAGAGGTTGGCAGCTATCGGATTGCAGACCCCTGAACCTATCCACAACAACTAGCAGTAGCCGTGGGGGGTTCCTACAGAGCCCTAGACCCCTCGATCACAGCCGGAGAGCTACATAGCCTAAAGACAGAAAGGGGAAAAACTAAACTGCCCCAGAGCAGACCCCAAAGCAATAGGCAGCCCCCAACATATAATGACGGTGAAGCAAGATGAAAACACTAACACAGATAGAAAGATAGGTTGAGCAAATGATGGGGCCCAAGCTAACTACATAGGACAGGATAGGAAAGCTGCTGTCTGCCATCCGCAAAAACCCTATCAAAATGAGCCAACCGACTGATAGGAAAAACAGGCCCTGAAGTCGCTAGGCTTCCAAAGACTATATCAGCACTCAGGTATATTCTGAAGACAGAGCAAAAGATCAACAGATCAAAAACAAAAATGGAATGCAGCTCACCCCCGGCCGGGGATGGCAGAACTCCCAAAAAACAAGGCAAAACAAAAAAAAAAAACTGAAGATTACAAAGCAGAGCAGAAAAACTTAGCTTTGAGATGCAGGAATCAGACTGGTCTCCAAGAATCCAGCAGGAAAATCACCAGCTAGGAAGAAGGGCGTCGGCAGCCTTATATCCAGTCCTCAATTCCATCCACCCAGTCATTATCTAGCTGCCCAGGTGTTTGGTAATCAGCCTCACTACCTTCCTTCACCAGAGGAGGGAGTTCATCAGACCTCAATGGTGAAGGGAAAAATGAACTCACAACACCTCTGCTACTGAAGTACTGCCCACTGGTAGGACTCCATGTACAATCTGACTGGTACCCTGTAATTACTACATTGTTAAGCCCGCTCAGTACCTTATGTGTTTGTCAGCCAAACAATGGCTTAGTCATTCGCTTGGTGACCATCTTAGTTGGCTCTTTCATACACAGGAACGCTCTTTAGGCTACGAATTACTGTGTTCTCTTCGAGAGAGCCGCTGCAAGACATGTCTGGTGGCGACTTATCTATGGGAGAACAAAATGATTGGCAGCCTGAAATCGGACATGCTGGATCATTAACTCTCAAATGACTGAGGGCTCCATATCAGTAGACTGTCAATATTGCCATGGGTGGGTGGCTGACATCAGTTTAATGTGTATAGAGCATTGTGCACCCTATAAATAATATCAAACCTGTATAGCTATACAGGAATGCCCTATAAAATATTCACAGAAAGGTTTAGAATTCCCAACACATAGCTCTGCTCTTATGAATTTTACTATTTTATGGATAACAGACCCTGGATGAAAGCTGGCAGCAAATCCTTACATAATATAGACATTGGCACATACAGGAGTCTCATGATTGAAGTGGCAAAAAGCATTTAGTAGAAAACAATAACATGTCAAGATCAAAGGAGGATGAGATAATCAGACTTAGTACTGTGTGTACAGAAAAACTGACTTCTGAGAAGAATCCTTGAGAATCACAACTACATGTCCTCCTTCATGTGAATATGGGATAATAGCAGAATGCTCAATGTGCCGAGGTCAATGGTTTAGGATTTTAGTAACTTTCTTTAAGGTATCAAGATATAAAATTGTATTTGAGAGGAGGTTCCACAGCTATAAAATACATTCTTATCTTGGCTGCACATTGTAATAACGAGTTTGTCTATCACATACTTCTGGCACAAGTATTTCTGGACAATTAGTTGACTACAAAGTTTTGAACTGTTGTCTTATTGCTGCCGAGATCTACATAGAAAGTGTATATGTAATGGGAAATGGCTTTCCTCCAAAGTGTTAAGTGATTGGACTGCCTATTTTCCGGGTTTTGGAATGTTAAGCATGAAGTTATGTAAAAGTTATAGAATGATTCCGTATTTATTTTGTTTTTCTTGTTTAAAGGGTAACTGTAATGTCAAGTATCTATTCCTGTGTGTGCAGGAGAAATAACATTATTTCTGGTCAGTATACGATTTGTATCCACCAGTTTTCCCCTTTAACAGGCTCTAACGCTAATTTCAATTGACTCTGAGCTAGTGGGGGGGGGAAGAGTCACTGCTGTGATTTTTCTTATTCATATCACACTGAGAGGAATTTCTGCTCTTAAATCTTTTATGGCTAACCGAGACAAGCAGCAGCATGGATGACATTATACAGCTGTAATGAGCCGTGTATATGTAAATCCAGTAGAACACCTAAAGCATTTGCTAATATATGGGTATACTCAGTTGAACCACCATAAAGAAAACCAAAGGCCTTTTTTTCAAAAATTTTTCTTTTTTTTTTTTATACAATAGAGTGAATATATGTAGACAAATATAACTAACAGCACCTACAACAAGGTAGTTTTTTAAAAATCGATACAGATAATCTAAGAAAAAGAGGGGAATATCAAATATAAGCCCTCTTGAATACCAATGAAATCCTGCTCTGGGGTGAGGTAAAAGAAATGTTAGAAAGCTTAGCATAATCTTTGTCTGTTTGTGCCCATCTTACCATTCTGCTCCTCTTGAGCAAGATGGATTTGAGCTGTTTTTACAGAGTGGATGGCAAGTACAGGAGGCAAGGTGTTCAGAAGTGGGGATAAGATATATTAACTTATAATATATGTTACCGATTTATGCAAATTTTGCTGAAAGTACAGTGACAATTTAATTCATGATTATAAGATTCTGAAAAAAAAATACACAGAACAAAGTTACTGTAATTTAGCGAAGTACATATGTTGCAACACATGAACTGATTAAAAAACCCAATTGAAAGAAGGGCATGCACATGTAATACCGGTCATTAGAGTTGAGCGAAACGGGTCGAAAAAATTCAAAAGTCGCCGACTTTCGTCAAAGTCGGGTTTCATGAAACGAAACCCGACGTTAGCGTGAGGTCAGCCACGAGGTCGGCGACCATCGCACCAAAGTCGCGTTTCAAAAGATGCTTTAGCGCCCTTTTTCAGCCATTCAAGAAGAACAAACAATGTGGGCAACGTGATGACATAGGCAGCGGTCACCACCATCTTGGAGAAGGGCATGCAAGTGATTGGCTTGCTTTGTGTGGCGTCACAGGGGGTATAAAAGGGCGTGCACGCCAACCGCCATGTTACTTATCTCAGAATAGGGAGAGCTGCTGCAGCTGCTGATTCTGTAGGGAGAGCATTAGGAAGGCAAAAAGAAGAAAAAAAAACTGCTTCTGCTGCTATCGCTTTTCACTGTAGTTACTGTGCAGTGAAAGGTGAAGATTTTTGCTTTTGTACAGCAGCACTGGTGGTGATTAGGCTGCCTTTTAAGGCTAGCCTCATTGCAGTGTGCACACTGGTGTTCAAACTGCTTTTTTTTTTTTTAAAAGCAATCCAAATTGTATTGTTTTGTCCTGGTGAGGTAGTGAGCGTTAATTTTTCACACACACCGTACAGCGGTGTACGCTCCTCACACAGTACCGTGTAACGGCTGTTATCACGGCCAAATTGAAGCTATCTACGTGTGTGACTCTGTAAGGAAAAGTCGAGGAGTTTGTCCGTTCTTACAGACCTACACCTTATAGTTTTGTCCGTTTTTCAAACAGTATAGTATATTTGCTGATTGATTACATTCAAAACTAGAGAGGCAGTGTGTGTCAGTCCGTATACAAAAACAAAGAGTTTGACAATTTTACATACACCGTACAGCGGTGTACGTGCACGCTCCTCTCTCAGTACCGTGTAACGGCTGTTATCACGGCCAAATTGAAGCTAAGTGTGTGACTCTGTAAGGAAAAGCCAAGGAGTTTGTCCGTTCTTACAGACCTACACTCTAGAAACTACCCAAGGAGAAAAAAGCAGTCAAAAATCCATAAAACCAACAATTTTATTAAATAATGTAAAATATCATATAAGGACATATGGTGTATGGTAGGGAAAACAGGAATATGGAGCATAATGGTCACAAAAGGAGACCAGCCACACTGCAAGCATCGCACCAGGAGTAAACATATAGGTGTAAACAGAATAGCAATAATCAGACAGGGGAAGGATGGCACATATTGTTATGGTAAGGAGTGTATTGAAACATCACCATATAGCCAAAGGATAGTATCCTATTACATGGCACACTACCCTGCCCGTAAAGAACACAAGATATCCATGACTGATGCCATATAAGGCATCAAGAACAAGAGCAAAAGTAAATATAGTTATACCTGGAAGCAGTGGTGGCAGTGGGGTCGGTCCGGACCGGACCGGACCGACCCCACTGCCACCACTGCTTCCAGGTATAACTATATTTACTTTTGCTCTTGTTCTTGATGCCTTATATGGCATCAGTCATGGATATCTTGTGTTCTTTACGGGCAGGGTAGTGTGCCATGTAATAGGATACTATCCTTTGGCTATATGGTGATGTTTCAATACACTCCTTACCATAACAATATGTGCCATCCTTCCCCTGTCTGATTATTGCTATTCTGTTTACACCTATATGTTTACTCCTGGTGCGATGCTTGCAGTGTGGCTGGTCTCCTTTTGTGACCATTATGCTCCATATTCCTGTTTTCCCTACCATACACCATATGTCCTTATATGATATTTTACATTATTTAATAAAATTGTTGGTTTTATGGATTTTTGACTGCTTTTTTCTCCTTGGGTAGTTTCTATTGAATGTGCAGTGTCCTTTATATTGGATAGTCCTAATATGTGGATCATGATATACAATATATATTATTGATCACTATTTATGGCCGTTTAGTCATATACTTTCCGGCCTCCACAGTACTATGTCTTCTCCCTACTCATTTTAAGACCTACACTCTAGGGAGATTCCAATTCTGCCCAATTCTATATACACCTTGTAGTTTGTCATACACTAGGCAATTTCTGCCTGTCACATTGCGGTGTAATATAAAGAGGGCCTGACAGAATCCAACTGTGTCCTGAAGTCTAGAGAGATTCAAATTCTCCCCACTCCTATATACACCTTGTTTTACAGTACCATATAGTTGGTGGTTTTTGGGGTACATTTTCCCCAAAAATGAGGAAGTGTGGTGGAAGAGTCCGTGGAAGTGGGCGGGGGTTGGCAGCTGGTAATGATGGTGTTGGTGGTGGATTTGCTGGTAGTGGCAAAAGCAAAATAGCACCTAATGCAGGAGGTGTTGAACCTGCGTCATCATCTGGCTCCACAAGGCCTCAAAGGCTCCCTTTTCTGGGAGTAGGTAAACCGCTTTTAAAGCAGGAGCTTCAAGAACAAGTTTTGGCTTACATTGCTGACTCAGTCTCCAGCTCTATCGCCTCCTCTTCTGAAGTTTTAAAAAATAAAAGCACTGAGTTGTCATTGGAGGCTCATGGTCATGAACCACACCTTCCCTTGTGTCCTTCACCCCAACCAAAATTGAAGGATGCGGCAGGCCACACTACAGATTTCTCCATGGAGCTGTTTTCACATACCATGCCTGGGTTATCAAGTCAAATCGTGAATTACCCAGGCCAAGATGAATCTGACATGGAGTGCACTGATGCACAGCCACTGATAGATGATTCTGCTGGTACATTCACTCAGAGCACTACATTGTCCTTGCAGTGTACTGAGGCAGAATCTGACCCTGATGAAACTCAGGTGCAACTTCCCGCATACTATACCACCATACACGGTGACACAGAGGAAGGTGCACATGACATTGAAGAGAAGGTGATGGATGACCCAGATTGGCATCCATTGGGGGGGGAAGAGGGTGCCACTACCAATAGCTCAGAAGAGGAGGAGGAGGAGCATCCGCAGCGGGCATCGACATCACAACAGCTGTTATCTGGCAGGCCCGGAGCAGTCCAAAAACCGGTTACAAAAACCAAGAGTTGCAGGACAGCTTGGCCAGACGGTCAAAATAGCACAGCGTGCAAGGCCTCAAAATGTCTTCCATAGTAGGAAGAGTGCAGTGTGGCACTTTTTTTTAACAAAATCCTAATGATCAGGCAAAGGTTATCTGTAAGAAGTGCGCAAAGACCTTTAGCCGAGGGAAAGATCTGAGAAATTTGAATACCAGTTGCATGCTAAGACATTTAACCACCATGCACTTGCAAGCGTGGACGGACTACCAAAACTCACGTACCACATGTGCAACTGCTCCCAAAGAAGGTAGTCAGCAACACTACATTGTTTCCCCCACTGTAAGCCCACCGGTTAGCACACCACCAGCAGCAAATGTTGAGTTGTCATCGCAAGGGCAAATCAGTCAGGGAATCACACTGTTACTGCAACGAAAGACTGAATCTAGGCCATGAGAAAGAACACCAACTCCATCACCATCATCAACCCTCTCTCAGTCTGCCATGTCCACCGCTAGTTCGACCATATGCAGCTCTCAAGTCCAGCTCACCCTACCAGAGACTATGAGTAGGACAAGAAAGTACTCATCCTCTCATCCGCGTACACTGGGTTTGAACGCCCACATTGCCAAACTAATCTCGTTAGAGATGATGCCCTATTTGTTGGTTGAAAGCGCAGCTTTCTGCAAACTCATGGCCTACGCAGTACCACGCTATGACCTACCCAGTCGCCACTTCTTTTCTCGCAAAGCCATCCCAGCCCTCCACCTTCTTGTGAAAGACCGCATTGTACATGCACTCAAGCAATCAGTGAGTGGAAAGGTGCACCTCACACCTGATGCATGGTCCAGTAGGCATGGCCAGGGCCGTTACGTGTCCATCACTGCGCACTGGGTTAATGTGGTGGATGCAGGGTCCACAGGGGACAGCGGTAGTGGGACAGTGCTGCCTAGCCCACGGTATAGGAAACAGTTGGCTGTAGGTGTTCGACCCTCCTCCAGAAGCGAAAGCTCGTCCACAGAACGCAGTCGCACGAGCACTCCTTCCGCAGCTGCCAGTGTTGCACACGAGGTGTCCCCCTATCGATCAGCTAGTGGAAAGCGTCAGCAGGCTGTGTTGAAGATGATGTGTTTGGGCGACAGACACACCGCAGAGGTACTGGCCGACTACTTTCAGCGACAAACTGAGTCATGGCTGGGCAGTCTACATCTTGAGGCAGGCAAGGTAGTTAGTGATAACGGCTGGAATTTTGTGGCAGCCATAGTCCTTTCAAAACTCAGACACATACCTTGCTTGGCTCACACCTTGAACCTGGTGGTGCAGTGCTTCCTCAATAATTATCCGGAGTTAACAGGCCTGCTCCAGAAGGTCCGAAGTCTGTGCTCGCACATCCGCCTGTCGCCGGTACACTCCAGTCGTATGCAGAAGTTGCAGCGATTGCTCCACCTTCCCAAGCACCGCCTAATTATCGACGTAGCAACAAGGTGGAACTCCACCCTGCACATGGTTGAGCGGCTGTGCGAACAGAGGCAGGCCGTAATGCATTTGTGGGAGGATACACGGGCAGGCACTTTGAAGGCAGACATGGAGTTGACAGGTGTGCAGTGGTCGAAGCTGAAAGACCTCTGTAAAGTCCTTCAGTGTTTTGAGGAATGCACACGGCTGGTAAGCGCAGACGACGCCATCATAAGCATGAGCATCCCACTTATGCGTCTGCTCATGCAAACTTTGACGCACATTAAGGAGCAGGCGTCTGCAGCCGAGGATGATGAGGAAGAGGAAGAGGGAAGCCTTGATGACTGTCAGCCATTGTCTGCTCCAGGAACTCTCCTGGACGAGGTGGAGGAAGAAGAGGAGGAGGAGGAGGATGATGATTGGGATGATTATTTAGGGGAGGAGGATGCTTCTCGTGGGGCAAGAAAAAATGTTGGTGTGGCAAGGTCTAGTACAGGGTTTGTGCGTGACTGGAGGGATGTGGATTTGCCAGAAAGTGCTCCTCCACCCAGCACTCGCAGTGCATCATTGACACCGGAAACATTGGCCCACATGTCAGATTATGCCTTGTAGATCCTAAAAAGGGACCCCCGCATTGCCAAAATGATGAGCGATGACGACGACTGGTTGGCCAGCATCCTGGATCCACGCTATAAAGGCAAATTACAAAACATCATGCCACAGGAGAACCTTGACCTAATATTGGCTAATAAACAAGCAACTCTGGTAAACATTAGTTGAGGCATTCCCAGCACACAGCAGCGGTGATGGTTCTCACACGAGCCGTAGGGGCCGGGGGCAGCTTGGAAGAGGTGTTGGTGGTGCACACATCAGAAGTGGTGTTGGAGACAGGGGTTTCATGACCATGTTGTGGACTGATTTTTCAAGTCCCGCTCACACGACTGGTAATACTGCATCGATTGAAAGTGGCAGGAGACAGCACTTGTCAACTATGGTTACAAACTACTTCTCGTCCCATATCGATGTTCTCCCTCACAGGTCATTCCCATTTGACTATTGGGCCGCTAAACTGGACACCTGGCCTGAATTGGCTCAATATGCCTTACAGGAGCTCGCTTGCCCAGCTGCAAGTGTGCTATCAGAAGGAGTCTTCAGTGCTGCTGGATCAATCCTGACAGAAAAAAGGACCCGTCTCTCGACCCAAAATGTGGATGATCTAACCTTCAATAAAATGAACCATGCATGGTTTTCCAATGATTTTGTCACACCTTACCCTGATGACACATAGGTTGCCAGAAAAATAGCTTTCTTTGGTCCTCCTCTTCCTGGGACTTGACCAATTTCGCCTTTAGCAGCAGGTGAATGTCCCACATCAACATATGCCATTTTGTAAACCTCCCTAACTGGGCTGCCTCCTCCCCCCATGGCCGGGGTCACCATCTAACGCACGCAGCCATGCGAGTGCCGTTGCCCTGGACAGGTGGGTGGGCCGACTCTTGGGCGCGGGCACTGGCACAGGGTCCCTCATAGTGCAATCAAGTGTCTCTGATGGTGGGGGTGCACACTCGCCATCAGACACACCGCCGTACTATGAGGGGCCCTGTGCCAGTGCCATCGCCAACTAGTGGGCCCACCTGCTTGCTCAGGATCACAGCACTTGCAAAGTTGAAATACTTACCTCTCCCTGCTCCACTGCCATGACGTCTTCTGCGTTTCCTGATATTATGATCAGAGAGCGCAATGACATCACGTCTGTACGCCCAGAATAGTACAGGGATTCCTTAGCGAGGAGACTTATTTAATTGTTTTCAATGTTGGGACAGCAATTTTTGGGGAGCACTATTCCTTGGAGAATGATATATGGGGCCCACCATACACTGGAGCATTCCAAAGGTGGACATCAGCCACTGGAGCAGCATTTACAGGGCCCATTATACACTAGAGCATTAGAAATGGGGCCATTATATATGGAGCATTATTTGGGCCCATAACACAGTGCAGCTTCATCCATGGGGACCAACATATACTGTAGCATTATGTGGAGCTCATCATATACTGTTTCAAACATTATATGGGACCAATGATTCTGTATGGAGAAATATATAGGTCTCATTACTCTGTATAGCGCACTATGCGGTGGCCATAATACTGTATGGAGTAATATACTGTCCGTTTTTGGAGAATTTAAAATGGATATCAGTCATGAGATGTAAAAAGTGAAGTACTGTGCCGCTATTTCTCTGCGGTATCGGAGCATCATGAGTTGTGGTATGTGTTAAAGGGGCGCTCTTTGGCCCAGGGCACATGAAAGCCTGGAGCCAGCCCTCCCCCCCACAAATTTAGCCAAATAACCCACATTTTTCAGTGTGTAACTAGTATTATGAAGTAAATTAAGGTTGAAAAGCTTCAGTAATCAGAATTGATGTTTTTGGTATTCAAAAGGGCACTGTAGGTGTGTTTCCTGTCCTCCACTCCCTGCTGACTTTGCTTCCCCATTGACTTGAATTGGGTTTCTTGTATCAGTCAGCCTTCGACTTTTCACGATAATTGGCCGATTTCGTTCGACCCGAATTTTGCGAAAGTCGGGTTTCAAGAAACCCGACTCGACCCGAAAAAAGGCAAAGTCGCTCATCTCTACCGGTCATGCATATTTAGCTTAACATAGATTATATATATAAACTAGATGGAGGCCCGATGCTATTGCATCAGGAGGGCGGTAATGTCACAAAGGGTGCAGGCTTTGCAGCATTGAGAATCTCTCTCCTCCCATGTGCTCACCCACCTATCCACTCTCTCTTTCCCCATGTGCCTACTTCTCCCATCTGTGCTCTCTTCTTTGAGCTGTCTACCCCATGTGCTATCTCCCTTGTCTGCTGTCTCTCTCCTTCCTGTGCTGTGTTCTCCCTTCATGTGCTGTCCCATTTTAGCTGTCTCCCCCTGTGCTGTCTCTCTTACCCCTGTGCGCTTTCTCTCTCCCCATCTGCTGTCTTCTCCTCTCATATCATCTCTTCTTTGACTTGTGTACCCCATGTGCTCTCCCCCTTGTCTGCTCTCTCTCTCTCCACCACTGTGCTGTCTTCTTCCCTCATGTGTTCTCTCGTTTGAGCTGTCTCCCACCTGTGTGTCCTCTTTCCTATGTGCACTCACCCCTCCCCCGTGTTAAAATGAAAGTAAAGTAGGTAAAGGTAACATGGAAAAATTTATGTCAAAGGTGCTTCCGCGCAGGCGCAGTAAATCAGACCGCCGCCATCTTTGCATAGACAGATAGCGACGGTCACATTAAAACTGCGCATGTGCTCCTCCTGTTCAAAGATGGAGGCAGTCAGTGAATCATTCGGCTGATCCCGCGACGGTGTTCCGCTGGTGCTACTGTGCAAGAGGCTGCGTACAGCGTATACAGTGTGTGTGTGTGTGTGTGTGTGTGTGTGTGTGTGTGTGTGTGTGTGTGTGTGTGTGTGTGTGTGTGTGTAGCAAGGGGCTGGTACCACCAGCAGTTTCCATATTGAGACATCTATCACTTGGGTGTCCCAATATGGTGGTCGGTGAACTTCCGCCACTTGGATTTCTGGGATCGGGACACATCTGGACGGAACAGGATGTGAAGACATCACAAGGTAAGTATATATTAGATGGGTACAGTTCTATATAGAAAAAACGCGGTTGACAAAACCTCTACTGTGTCTTACAGTGCCAGCATTTTGCTTGACAGTCTAAGGAAACTCAAGCACAATCTTCAAAAAATACATTATACGGATAGAAGTCTTGGGACACGTGCACACTACGCCTACAGAAGTTTTTAGGACATCCTATTCTAAAATCATAGATGCTAAAGCATACCTGTTAATTTATTATTATAGTATCATTTATTTCATGGCACTTTACAAGTGAAAGGAGCATACATAATAAAAACATGGCAACACCGAATATATATTTTTTATTTTTAATCATTACTTTTTATTGCTTTTTTTTTTGGGGGGGGGGGGGGGGGGGGGAGAGAGGGTGAATAGAATTTTACATTAAAAATGTTTATTTTCAGTTTCTCTCTCTTTTTGTGTTTACCCCTTCCCCCCCAAGGCCACTTTCAGACATCAGGGTTTTTTGTTTGTTTGTTTTTTTTTTGTTTTTGTTTTTTTTTTTTACATACCAGTAAAATGGACCAAGTTTCATTAACGAATTTTACCAAAGATTGGTCTCATGCACATATCAGTTTTTTCACATGAAAGATAAATAGACCAAGTTCCAGCAGTGATTTGCATCCAAGCTGGTTCGGAGTTTCATCAGATTTTCACTGATGAAAAGAGAAAAAAAAAAAAAAAGTTTCTCCATCTTCTCTTTTCAGTCAGTGAAAAATAGGCAGCACCTGGATGGCATCCGAGCACTATCAGATTTTTTCATGAGCGCTTAAACTTTAATTGCTGAGTTAAATCTGACACTAGGACCAATATTGAACGTGTCTCACGATTTTGCATGGACCACTCAGTCTGCAGGAATCAAGGACATGTGAACAGCCCCTTGGACAGTGATACATAGGTACGAGTGCCCACTGTGAGTGTGAAAAACATGCACAGCACTCGTATGTGAAAAACCGACGTGTGAATGAGATCTGAGGGGACTTCAACCTGAAATCATCTAAATATAGTGAAATTGACATTTTCCTATGAAGCCCAGACACAGGGTGCTCTTCAAAGCAGTACCAAGATGGCGGCAAAGAGGTCTTCAGCATTTCTTTTGGTACAATAAAAACACATTGGTTCCACGCAATCGCATTGCGACGAGCCGGTGTATGCTCAGGCCTGGGATAGCACTATTTAATGCCATTGTCAGAGACTGACAGCAGCACTAAAGAGGCTAAACTACAGAAATGAGAGCACTGTCGTTAGAGGCAGATACCAGCCGTGTAACGCAGCTGGCATATGCCTGGTATGGTGCAGGCTCAGCAATGGTCTTTCTTTTTATATGACCATCTTTATAACAACATTTGTAGTCTTGCAATGTTTACTCTGGCCACTGGGGTAGTTTGAGACTTAGAGTCCCGTTACATTTAGGCTGGTTTCACATTCGCGCTTTTTAAGCGCACGCACGGCCGGGGGTAGCTCTTTTGACGGTGCGCCGTGCGCGCCAAAATCCGAAAAGTTTGATTTTGGCGCGCACGGCGCACCGTCAAAAGTGCGCAGCGCAGGTCAAAGTGCAACTAGCGCACGGCCTGCGCACGATCTGCGCACCCTATGCTAAAGATAGGGTGCGCCGATCGCAGGCGCCGCTGTGCGCTAGGAGGCGGCGCTACAAGGAAGGGCCGGGCAGAGAGCCGGATCGGGCGCGAATGTGAAACCAGCCTTATCGATACGACCCGGTCAGGATCGCTGGTGCATCGCTAAAAGGTCGCTAGTGAGCCGCCAAACAGGCAGATCTCACAGCGATGCAGCAGCCCGTCGGCGGTTGTTACTTATCTGTCACACGCAGCGTTGATGACGACTTCCACCTGCGTCCATGCTTCACTAGTCGGCGCCAGCGGGACGCCAGCAAGAAGAAAATGGCCCAAGACGTTCGCGTGCGATCAGCGATATCCAGCGGGGGGCCGGGTTGCAGGTACGTGTCACATGTAGCGAGATCTCTATGTGTGATGGGGGCTTTATATTTCTACAGGAAGAGTTTTCAGCAAGCTCCTTATCATCAGAAGCAGGATCACAGTGACAGGTAACATGCCTACGCACAGCTGATAGCACAGGATCCATCAATCACAACAGATGATTCCCAGCTGACCCTGCTCCTCCTCCCTTCACGATGACATTCTTTCATCAGATGCTTCAGTACAAAAGACGGGTCTGATTAAGTCCATTGCTGCTAATGATCCTGTGAATTTTTTGATGCAGATGGATGTTAGAGTCTAAAAAAGCCCCAGTGGTCAGTATGAAAATTGCAAGATCTCTAATTTTTATATATGGGGGGAAAAATTGGCAAAAATTAAATACATGCAACACAAAGACCTGATTTAAACAATAGGTCATATACTGAGGACACATTCCCTTTAACCACAACATTTTCACAGCAGTAATTTAACCCCTTTGCTTCCAAGGGTGGTTTGCACATTAATGCTCAGGCCAATTTTTACAATTCTGACCACTGTCCCTTTATGAGGTAATAACTCTGGAACGCTTCCATGGATCCCAGTGATTCAGACATTGTTTTCTCGTGACATATTGTACTTCATGTCAGTGGTAAAATTTCCTTGATATAACGTGTTTATTTTTAAAAGAAACGGAAATTTGGCGAAAATTTTGAAAACCCTAACCTCAACACACACCTAACCCTAATCTCAGCACTAACCCTAGCCCTAACCCTAATGGGAAAATGGAAATAAATACTTTTTTTTAATTTTATTATTTTTCCCTAAATAAGGGGGTGATAACAGGGGGTTTGATTTACTATTTATAGCGGGTTTTTATTTTTGGCAGCTGTCGCACGCTAAAAGACGCTTTTTATTGTAAAAATAGTTTTTGCATCACCACATTTTGAGAGCTATAATTTTTCCGTAGTTTGAACCACAGAGTCATGTGAGGTCTTATTTTTTGCGGGACAAGTTGACGTTTTTATTGGTACTATATTTGGGCATGTGACTTTTTTTATCGCTTTTTATTCTGATTTTTGGGACGCAGAATGAACAAAAGCCAGCATTTCATGAATTTCGTTTGGGGGTGCGTTTACACCGTTCTGCGTGTGGCAAAATTGATAAAGGGGTTTTATTTTATTCTTCGGGTCAGTACGGTTACAGCGATACCTCATTTATGTCGTTTATTTACGTTTTGTCGCTTTTATGCAATAAAAACAATTTTATATAAAAAATAATTATTTTTGCATCGCTTTATTCTATGAGCTATAACTTTTTTATTTTTTGCTGATGATGTTGTATGGTGGCTCATTTTTTGCGAGACAAGATGACTTTTTCAGCGGTACCATGTTTATTCATATCCGTCTTTTTGATCGCGCGTTATTGCTCTTTTTGTTTGGCGGTATGATAATAAACCATTGAGGAAGACAGCAGGCAGTGAGGAAGACACCTTCCTGCAGGACCTCGAAGGCCCCTGCAGCCATATTGGATCCGGGGGCCTGCAGGGAGGAGGACTCTCGGAGCGACGCAGCACATCGCGTCACTCCGGGGGTCGCAGGGAAGCACAGAGGGAACCCCCTCCCTGCGCGCTTCTCTCCTATGCCCCCGGTACACTGCGATCATGTTTGATCAGAGAGAGAGAGAGAGAGAGTTTTTTACCGGCCGCCAGAAATGATTTCAGGGTTAAATTTCCGGCTGAGATCATTCCTCCGAGCATGCACAGTACAAAAATGCGGATCCTTCAGCTAAAAAAACGTTACAAGCTCCGTCCGGGCATGTCGGCGGATGCAAAAAAAATTGGCGGATCCGCAAAAAAACGGATCCGACGGATGACCATCCGTCATAATCCGCCAGTAATGCAAGTCAATGGGAAAAAAAAACGGATCCGCCAAACAAAATGGCGGATCCGTTTTTTTAGGAAAACGGCGGATCTTGACTGATGGAAAAAAACTGAAGTGTGAAACAGGCCTTAATGTCCATGTCAAGGATCGAGCATGTTGAAATTCAAAATTCATTGGTTCATTATAGAAATGGCTGGACAGACACAACTATTTTAGATTTTAGCACTTCATTCAAAGCATGATTACGATTGTGCTACGTTAATCACACCTAGTTACTAATAATGCAGGTACAGACGACCGTATATTCTCTCATCCAAGACAATCGAATCATTTATGCAAATCACACTCGAATTTACCTCTGGGTAGAGTTTGATCAGAATTTGATTATAGTGTGCTCTGATTCTCTCAGGCCGGGGTCACACTTGCGAGAAACTCGCAGGAGTCTCGCATCTCAATACCCTGCATTGCCGCCGGCACTCGGGACCGGAGTGTGCGGCTGCATGTCTTTCTATGCAGCTGGGTGTTCCGGTCCTGAGTGCCGGCGGCAGTGCCAGGTATTGAGATGCGAGACTCGTACGAGTTTATCGCAAGCGTGACCCCGGCCATAAGGAGACGATGGAGAAAAAAAATTCTCCAACTTCTCCATTCTGTCAGTCCATGGAAATTAGACTGTCATCCGAGTGCAGTCTGATGCTTTCCACAAACTCATTTACTTCCATGGCAGAGTGCGATCCAAATATCAGATCAAACTTGGGTATGCAGCAATTGTTTTCCGAGGAAAAAATCAGACATGTGCGCTACTATATAGACTAACATTGGTCCGAGTGCAATCCGATGTTTTGTTGAATCCCACTCTGACTGAAAATACAGCCATGTGCACGAGCCCCATATAAAATGTCACTTCTAAGACCTCGTTCACATGTTCAGTATTTGAGTTTTTTACCTCAGTATTTGAAAGCCAAAATCAAGAGTTGAAGAAAAATACAGAAGTGGAGACATGTTTTTATTACACTTTTTTGACTTACAACTACTGATGTAAAATACTGACCATTCAAGCTTTGCAGCATTTAGAACCGCAACATTTTTCGTCACAACATTGGAAAATCATGGCAAAACTATGCGGGTTTTTTTGCCACGAGAGTGCCACGTCACGTCGCCCCCACCGCATTCAATTTATCGGCATCATAGACGCCGATACAGTTGAAGGCAGTGATAGAAGGGAGAGCATCAGATGACGCTCCCTCTCCCATCACTCCCCCTCTGCCTCTGACTCAGCGGGAGCGCGATGACATCACGTAATTGTGCACCACGCTGTGCCAGCAGTGGAGCTGATGAGACACGCTACAAAAGCCAGAACAGCGAAGGGAGAGGTAAATATTGTGTGTGTATTTTTGCATTATACTGTGTGCAATACTGCTGGACTGTGGGGCTGCATTATTGCGTGTGGGCTGCATTATATTGAGTGTGTGTAGGGAGGGGTTGCTGCATTATACTGTGTGTTTGTGTAGGGAGGCTGCATTATACTGTGTGGGGGGGGTCTGCATTATACTGTGTATGTATGGGAGCCACATTATACTGTGTGTGGGTGGTGTTGAATTATACTGTATGAGGGAGCACTGCATTATACTTTGAGGGGGGGCTACATTATACTGTGTGTGTGTGCCTAACTTAGGACTGTCAACTCTAGGGGCTGAATTATCCCTATTATTACCACCTATACATATTACCTCTACAGACAATTTCCCCTTTATCAACCAGTCCCACAGGGCTTCCAAGTCCTGACCTATTACCAACATATACAGCAAGTCCGAGACTACCGTCACTTCATGGTACGTGAAACCCTCAGTCGCGTCAATGTAGAGGTAGGCTGTCAAAGATCCTTTATTGTCCCCACTGGAGCCATTCGCTCTCGGCCCCGTCCCAGGTGATACAAAACGTTCGGGAGGGGTCCTCAGCAAAGACACTCCCCGGGTCTATCAGTCCCATCACCTATTCTCCATCCAGCCAGAAGGGCCACTGTAGTGTCAGTTCACTGACCGAGCTATCCACAGTATAGCATGGGCCTGCATAGCAGGAAGTTCGCTGCTCAAGCCCTTTTTGGGCCATTGTCCCCTTCAGAGCCACCAACTCCCTTTGGGACTCCACCCCCTTTTGGGCAACTATTCCCTTTGGGATACTGCCCCCTTTTGTGATTTTACCCCTTTTTGGGACACCACCCCTTCTTGGGGTACACCCCTTGGACTCCCCATGGCACTCTCAGGCCCCAGTTAGCACAGTACACTTATGTCCCTCTGGGCTTGTACTGGCCCTTTAAGAGTTTGTACAACCTGGTCCACACTGTCCTCTTACGACACCTCTGAAGTTCTGGTAGCTTCCACTGCTGCTACTGCTACTGCAGCTCCTGCTGCTGCAGAACCTCTTTCTGCAACTGCAGCTCCTCTCCACAAGGCTCTGCACGGCTCCACACCGCAGATTTCTTGGACCCACCCCCTGAGTTACCGCCAGAAGCTTGTGATCTTCGTGGACCCTCCGATCCACAGCAAGCTGACTTGAAAAAATTTTCCGCGGACCCGCCGATCCACAGCATTCTCCACATGTGCTTCCTGGACCGTTGACCGCAGTCTAGCACCATCTGTAAGACAGAACTTACTGCATGTGTTTGGGGACACTCGCTTGGCAATGAGATTAACCCCTTAGTGACGGAGCCCATTTGAAGCTTAATGACCAGGCCATTTTTTTACAATTCTGACCACTGTCACTTTATGTGGTTATAACTCTGGAACGCTTTAACGGATCCCGGTGATTCTGAGAATGTTTTTTCGTGACATATTTTACTTCATGTTAGTGGTAAAATTTGTTTGATATGACTTGCATTTATTTATGAAAAAAACGGAAATATGGCGAAAATTTTGCAAATTTCAAACTTTTAATTTTTTTGCCCTTAAATCAGAGAGATATGTCACACAGAATACTTAATAAATAACATTTCCCACATGTTTACTTTTGGAACCAAAATTTTTTTTTGTTAGGAAGTTATAAGGGTTAAAAGTTGACAGCGATTTCTCATTTTTCCAACAAAATTTACAAAACCATTTTTTTTAGGGACCACCTCACATTTGAAGTCACTTTGTGAGGTCATTATGACAGAAAACACCCAAAAGTGACACAATTCTAAAAACTGCAGCCATCAAGGTGCTCAAAACCACATTCAAGAAGTTTATTAACCCTTTACATGCTTCACAGGAACTGAAGCAATGTGGAAGGAAAATATTAACTTTTTTTACAAACATTTTACTTCAGAACCAGTTTTTTTTTATTTTCACAAGTGTAAAAAAAGAAAATGAACCACAACATTTGCTGTGCAATTTCTCCTGAATACACCGATACCCCATATATATGGGGTAAACCACTGTTTGGGTGCACGGCAGGGCTTGGAACGGAAGGAGCGCCGTTTGACTTTTTCAATGCAGAATTGGCTGGAATTGAGATCGGACGCCATGTTCCATTTGGAGAGCCCCTGATGTGCCTAAACAGTGGAAACCCCCAACAAGTGACCCCATTTTGGAAACTAGACCCCTTAAAGAACTTATCTAGATATGTGGTGAGCACCTTGAACCTCCAAGTGCTTCACAGATGTTTATAATGTAGAGCCGTGAAAATAAAAATTCATTTTTTTTCCACAAAAATGAGATTTTCGCCCACAAATTTTTTTTTACAAGGGTAACAGGAGAAATTAGACCACCAAAGTTGTTGTGCAATTTGTCCTGAGTACACCCATATGTGGGGGTAAACCACTGTTTGGGCGCACGGCAGAGCTCAGAAGGGAAGGAGCACCGTTTGAGTTTTTCAATACAGACTTGGCTGGAAGATTGGATGCCATGTCATGTTTGGAGAGCCCATGATGTGCCTAAACAGTGAAAACCCCACAAGTGACACCATTGTGGAAACTAGACTCCCCAAGGAGCTTATCTAGATGTGTGGTGAGCACTTAGAACCCCCAAGTGCTTCACAGAAGTTTACAACTCAGAGCCGTGAAAATAAAAAATCATTTTTTTCCTCAAAAATGATTTTTAAGCCCGCTATTATTTATTTTCCCAAGGGTAACAGGAGAAATTGGACCACAAAAGTTGTTGTGCAATTTGTCCTGAGAACACTGATACCCATATGTGGGGGGAACCACTGTTTGGGCACATGGGAGAGCTCGGAAGGGAAGGAGCGCCATTTTGGAATGCAGACTTTGATGGAATGTTCTGCGGGCGTCATGTTGCATTTGCAGAGCCCCTGATGTGCCTAAACAGTAGAAACCCCCCACAAGTGACCCCATTTTGGAAACTAGACCCCCCATGGAGCTTATCTAGATGTGTGGTGAGCACTTTGAACCCTCACGTGCTTCACAGAAGTTTATAACGCAGAGCCGTGAAAATAAAAAATCAGGGTATCAGGAGATATTAGACCCCCAAAGTTGGTGTGCAATTTGTCCTGAGTACGCTGATGCTCCATATGTTGGGGTAAACCACTGTATGGGCACACATCTGGGCTTGGAAGGGAAGGAGGACCCTGATTCCAACGATGTATCAGTTAGATTAATGGGTGCAGCGGTTCTGATGCAATCAGAGATTTTAGATTTAGCAATACTGCAGAGCTAAGAAAGCTGACCCCACCCACACCATGAGAAATTAGACCCACAAAGTTAGTGTGCAATTTGTCCTGAGTACGCTGATGCCCCATATGTTGGGGTAAACCACAGTTTGGGCACAAATCTGTCTCGGAAGGGAGGGAGCACCCTGATTCCAACGATGTATCACTTAGATTAATGGGTGCAGCAGTTCATCTGAAGGCAATTGTCTATGCTGTGAAGATACGAGATGTGCAGCATCTGAAACAATGGATACTGGAAGCCTGTGCTAGCATTTCTTCTGCGGTGTTGCTATCAGTGTGTCAAGAGTGGGAGAAGAGGGTTGCATTGACAATCCAACACAATGAGCAGCACTTTGAACACATTTTATAAGTGGTCATAAATGTGTAAATAACTCATGAAAGAATAAAGATACATTAAAACCAAGCACACCATTGTTTTTCTTGTGAAATTCTCAATAAGTTGGATGTGTCACATGACCCTCTTCCCATTGGAAAAAATAAAGTTGGATCCAAAATGGCAGCCATAGTCACCACCCATCTTGAAAAGTTTCCCCCTCCCATATACTAATGTGCCACAAACAGGAATTTGATATCACCAACCATTCCCATTTTATTTAGGTGTATCCATATAAATGGCCCAACCTGTACTATGAGGAGTGCATTGTACAATATAGAGGCCAATAGGGGGTGCATTACACAATGTGGAGGACTATGAGATACATTATACTATATGGAGTACTATGGGGAGTGTATTAAAGTATATGAAGGGATATAGGGCAAATTACACTATATGGACAACTATGGGGCAAATTATACTATAAGGAGGACTATGCGGTGTGCATTATACAATATTGAGGACTATGACGTGAATTATACTATATGGAGGACTATGGGGTGTATTATACTAAACAAACAAAATGCTGTCTATTTACTGAGTGATTGGATTGTTTATGCCGGAAAAAAATCATTGTTCTCAGCAGCACATCACCCAGTGTAACATGCAGATATGCTGCTGAAAACATGATACTTTACTGGGACAGATTGATCTGCTAGTGATTGTTCTGTCCCCATGATTCTTCCTCAGCCAGTGTAAAGTGGCCGGGAAGCAAGCATTGAACGACTTCAATATTGTCGATCACACTCATTTAGGGGTCTGAACTCAGCACATGTAAATACAATCAAAATGTTTCTGTGTGATGTGGAATATATGAACATTTGGTATCCCACTTTAAGCTTTATCCAGGGCTCTACTCCACTCCAGCATGCACATTAGAAAATTGCCCAGTCATTTTGAAATCTGTAGGTTTGGAAAACTTAGGTCAAACACATGGTCAGCTGTAATCCTACTCAGCACAGCTGTAGTTTTATATACTGTGTCAGCGTAGGCAATCTTTTAAAAACTAAACACCACAACAGCACAAATCTTATCCTGTCCTGGTTCCAGGCTGATTGTTCATAATGTGGCGCCCCTGAGGGTTCAGTTGCCACAGAGGTACTGCACCTCTTCCTGAGGTGTGGTACCCCACTGTCCAGGTAAGGTGGAGACACCTGACCACACTCCAACACCTGCACCCAGCACAGACACTTTAGAATAGTGGAGCACTATGTAAGTGAGCTGCTTTGGTTCACGAAGGGTGCTGGGGGAAGCGGGTGGAGCTTAGACTGCACAGAGAGGGAAGAAGATTAGTAAAGGGTCAGTTAGTGAGAGAAGATCCATGGAGAGGGATGGAGTGAAAGCAAGTGCTGCAGCAGACTCCTGTGATCTGGAGCTGTTGGCATGGGAAAGAGCAAGAGAAAGTCTGATTCTTCAGAGGGAAGATAGATTAGTATGGAACGTGGGGAGAAGAGAAGAGAACTGAGGACAAGGATGAGAGCAGAGCCCTCCCTTAAGTTAAAGCGCATGGTTCGGAGTCCGGTATCCGAAGTTGTATGGATGCTGATGGTCCTGCAGCAGAAACCGGAGGAATAGAAGTTGTCACCACTTTATTCCCACCTAAGACTCAGTGGGCACAATAGCAACGTGTGTGAGCCGGGACCTGAGAGTAGGAAGTCCCCGAAGCGGGCTACAGCTATATGCCGTACGAGTGGAGTTCCAAGTAACATCTAGAAGGAGGAACTTGAGTTTAATTCACAACTACAAGTACTTCAGTTTAGGCGCTAGTCAGGAGACATTCAGGAAAGGCATATGTTGGAGGAGTGCTGGAAAGATGTACTCTATCTTGCCTGGGAGTTGGCTGAGCCCCTGACCTGGAAGACATGGCACCGATGTGTGCACCTGTATGCGCAACAGACTGTGAGTAAAGCCTTGGAACTACAAGCCCGGGTGTCCTCCACTTATTCCTGCGCCACTCGTCTCACACTGCTATATCTCTGTGCCTAACACTGCACCATCTGCCTCAACACCTATTACTACTGCCCTGGGACTACAGCTCCACCTGTGGGGAGCTTCAACATCATTGCCGCACCACACCATCTGTCCCAGAGAAGCAACCCTGCAGCGCTGGCCAAACTGACCAGAAACCACAGGTGGCGTCACAAATCACATTTATTTATAACTTTATCCTCATCACTCTACCCCTTTTACATTGACTGCCTGAAGCCACGGACCGGGTCACTGCCACTGTGACATCTCCCATTGAAATCAACGGGCCCGGTACCGCGTACCCCACGGCCTCTGGGGGCGAGTCAATAACACCAATTACCAAATTCTGTACAGCAAATGGTAAAACTATAAAACAATTATTTATAACCAGCATTTCCTTAAAGGTAATCTGTCAGCAGATTTTTGCTGTGTAATCTGAGGACAGCATTATGTAGGGGTTAAAATACTGAATTCAATGATGTGTCACATGTCACACTGTGTGCTGTTCTTTACTTACAATTAAGGTTTTATCAACTGGTGACTATCATTGTCCTGCTACAGCCACTACACCAGTGAGTGCATGCTAGTCCAACTCTGCCCCCTCCTGTGGTAAACAGCTCACTGTCTATAGACTATGTACATATGGAGCATGGTGTGGGCGGGGTCACTTTCTCAGCTCTGCGGTATTGCTAAATCTAAAATCTCTGATTGTATCAGAACTGCTGCACCCATTAATTTAAGTGACACATCGTTGGAATCAGGGGCTCTTTGCCTACATCGTGCTGCTTTCAGATGAGGTAGCAAAAACTTGCTGAAAGATTCCCTTTAAAGGGTTTGTCTAATCATCTTTCTTCAAGAGTGCACAGATCCCTCTCCCCCTGATTTCATGCTTGCCAAGAGGCATTGTTATCAGTCCTGATAATTGATGTGAAATGGTTGTGCCGATGGCCGGAACTGTGCACTCTCTAATGCTGCAAGCACAGGTAGCTTCACCTCTGCAGCATTAGGGGACAGTAAGAGCACTTATGCAGGCCAGACCCACTGACCCGGCCAGCTTCATAGCTGCACCTGCATGCTGTATAAGGCTACGTGCACACGCTGCGGATTTGCCACGCAGATTTTGTAAAATCTGCAGGTCAAAAGACCTGCGGTTTTACCTGCGGATTGCTCTGCGGTTTTGCCCTGCGGTTTTTCATCTCCTCAATGGAGGAGATGTCAAACCACTGCGGAATCCGCAGAAAGAATTGACATGGAATATTGTGTCCAGTTTTGGGCACCACATTTTAAAAAAGATATCAACAAACTGGAGCAAGTTCAGAAAAGAGCGACCAGAATGGTGACCGGTCTGCAAACCCTGTCTTATGAGGAAAGGTTGCAGGATTTGGGAATGTTTAGTTTGCAAAAGAAAAGACTGAGAGGAGACTTAATAGCTGTCTACAAATATCTAAAGGGCTGTCACATTGTAGAAGGATCAACTTTATTCTCATTTGCACAAGGAAAGACTAGAAGCAATGGGATGAAACTGAATGGGAGGAGACACAGATTAGATATTAGAAAAAACTTTTTGACAGTTAGAGTGATCAATGAGTGGAACAGGCTGCCACGAGAAGTGGTGAGTTCTCCTTCAATGGAAGTCTTCAAACAGAGGCTGGACAGACATCTGACTGGGATGATTTAGCGAATCCTGCTTTGAGCAGGGGGTTGGACCAGATGGCCCAGGAGGTCCCTTCCAACTCTACGATTCTATGATTCTATGATTCTATGAAACTAAAAGATGCCTCCGTTCTTGAGAATGGAGAGGATTTTCAATAAGTAGCAAATTGCAAAGTTGCCTGTTTTGACAAGCATTTTGCAATATTACACATTTAAGAAGTGCATGCAGTTCTACTGGGAATTGATCTGTAGAAACGTATGCCGTCTATAAGTCAGCAGCAACAAGTCATTATCAAACCTAACTATTTTCTGGCAAACTGACAGGAAAATTCCCTGTAGCATCACGCTGTTCTGTAATTAAAATATTTCATTTTTTTAAAGGCAGTGAGTCTACTAGCAATATAAGTGTACAGTGGGAAAAAAAGTATTTAGTCAGCCACCAATTGTGCTAGTTCTCCCACTTAAAAAGATGAGAGAGGCTTATAATTCAGATGTCTGTCAAACAGAGGCTGGACAGACATCTGACTGGGATGATTTAGCGAATCCTGCTTTGAGCAGGGGGTTGGACCAGATGGCCCAGGAGGTCCCTTCCAACTCTACGATTCTATGATTCTATGATTTAATTTACATCATAGGTAGACCACAACTACGAGAGTCAAAATGAGAAAACAAACCCAGAAAATCACTATGGGGATGAGATCTGGAGACTGGCTAGGCCACTCCAAGACCTTCATATGCTTCTTACTAAGTCTCTCCTTTGTTGCCCTGTTGGTGTGCTTTGGGATCATTATCATGCTGAAAGACCCATCCACATTTCATCTTCAATGGAAGGAGGTTTGCACTCAAAATCTCACGATACATGGCCCCATTCATTCTTTCATGTACACGGATCAGTTGTCCTGGTCAGTTTGCAGAGAAACAGCCCCAAAGCATGAAGTTGCCACCCCCATGCTTCACAGTAGGTATGGTGTTCTTTGGATGCAACTCAGCATTCTGTCTCCTCCAAACATGACGAGCTTTGTTTCTACAAAACAGTTCTACATTGGTTTCATCAGAACATATGACATTCTTCCAATACTCTTCTGGATATTCCAAATGCTCTCTAGCAAACTTCAGACGGGCCCAGACATGTACTGGCTTAAGCAGGGGAACACGTCTGGCACTGCAGTATCTGAGTCCCTGGCGGTGTAATGTATTACTGATGGTAGCTTTTGTTTCGGTGGTCCCAGCTCTATGCAGGTCATTCACTAGGTCCCCCCGTATGGTTCTGGGATTTTTTTCTCACCGTTCTTGTGATCATTTTGACTCCACGAGGTGAGATCTTGCATGGAGCCCCAGATCGAGTGAGATTATCAGTGGTCTTGTATGTCTTCCATTTTCTTATTATTGCTCCCACAGTTGATTTCATCACTCCAAGCTGCTTGCCTATTGCAGATTCAATCTTCCCAGCCTGGTGAAGGGCTACAATTTTGTTTCTGGTGTCCTTCAACAGCTCTTTGGTCTTCACCATAGTAAAGTTTGGAGAGTGAGTGTTTGAGGTTGTAGACAGATATCTTTTATACTGATAACAAGTTCAAACAGGTGCCATTACTACAGGTAATGAGTGAAGGACAGAGAAGCCTCTTAACGAAGAAGTTACAGGTCTGTGAGAGACAGAAATCTTGCAGGTGATCAAATACTTATTTTCCACCATAATTTGCAAAATAAATCTTGCCAAATCAGACAAGGTGATTTTCTGGATTTGTTTTCTCATTTTGTCTCTCATAGTTGTGGTCTACCTATGATGTCGATTACAGGCCTCTCTCATCTTTTTAAGTGGGAGAACTTGCACAATTGGTGGCAGAATAAATACTTTTTTTCCCCACTGTATGTGGTATACAATGAATAGAAAAATCCACAAATATATCATTTTATCTAAGATTATAGTAGCACAAAAATCTGAAAATAATATAGTACTATAGTGAAGAAAGGAACTGTACGCTCATCAAACTTTCATCAAGACATGTAAACACAATCTTTGTAATGTATCTTATCAGAGAATATATGAAACTTTGTAATATATCTTAGAGAATTTTGCTTTTCTCCACTTGTAAGACATTTTTTTTCTCCTCCCTGTACATGTGATCCACTCTGAAAAACAGCTCAACTCTGTCTAGACTGTGAGCACAGTGAGGTATCAGTTTACATAGCCTATAGAACGGAGGAGTTTTGAAGCAGATGGAGACATTAAAAGCTGAGCTTTATAACAAGTCTTTTACCTCATCCCATTCACATTTATGTAGCTCAGTACTACTGTATGATATCCTCCATACTGCTTCTGTTTGTATGCTAAAAAGGAATGAAGAGGAAGAATCCATCCATTTGTGGTGTGACGTGTATACCAAGCTCAGTCGATTTTCAGTTAAGAAATAGATGCTGCAGAAGGAAAACTGGTGAAATTACAGGTTACAGGTCACATAATGGCTAAACATAATGTTATATCTCATGTACGCACAGGACAGCAAATTTTGAAAAGTTATTTGAAGTTACGGTACTCTTTAAAGACTTAAAGGAAGCAAAAATGCAATCAACACTTTTTTTCTTTAACTAATCAAAACTCTTATATGAAGACAGCAATAAAACTAATGAGCATCTACTGAACTGTGGCATCAGCAGATAACTGCCTAAATAGAAACATCAGATGATAACACCAAATGTTTCATGGTCCCCTCCAGAAAACATTCTTTACTGATAATTTAACAAACTGTCATGAACATTGCAGCTATACTACAGAAAACAATAAAGCAACGTTCCCACATGGAAGACTTGTTAAAATGAGCGTGAATTCTGAACAGAAATTATGTTACTTTCCCTATTACTGCAGTCACAGATTTTAAGAGATACACTTTACAGAATGTCCGTAGAAAGAAAAAGTGAGCTATATACACTGAAATCTGCAGCATAATGCATTACTTGGGAAATAGGCGATACAATTCAAGTTATTCATTAACTGATTACACTTAGCACTTTTTTATTTTTTCCACCAAAAATCAAACTGTGAACGCACCTCTCTTATGTCGGGATAAAGCAATCAGCTGTAAATGTAGCAAGGTACATGGAGATCTATACGAGCATATTTATGGACCTGCTCTGTGGTTGTGTTGCTGTTAAAGATGATAAAAAAAAAATTTAAATTCGGCTTGGACAAATTTTCACATAAAATTTGATTTGCGGTGAATAAATTTGCTGTTCATCTCAATACTGCAAAGCTTCTAATTGCCCTGAAAATAGGTGCATAATGTGAAGATTTACAAATGCTGGCATCAAGGTGCTGTGCTGTTACTCCAGTATATCACAGGTGAATGAATTCACAGTCACACTAACTATGCAGGTACAGCACCTCCCTATCTCACTCGAATCTTTATATTATTCACAGAATTACCACTACACCCATTTTTATTGTGCTTTAAAAACAAATGCAATAGAATAACACAAACCAATTAAGTCTTTTTCTGGCCATACATGCAAAAGTATTCACTCCTCCCTTCCTTGGCTTTTTACCTGTTTTGTTACATTACAACTAGAGTTGAGCGACTTTTGTTTTTTTAGGGTCGCGTTTCATTTCGTGAAACCCGACTTTTCCCTATAATCGGACGATCTTGCTCGACCCAACTTTTGGAAAAGTCGGGGTCGTCCCGAAACACGAAACCCAATGTAAGTCAATGGGGAATAAAAGTCGGCAGTGAGAGGAGGACAGGAAACACACCTACAGTGCCCATTTGAATGCCAAAAGCATCAATTCTTCTTACTTAAGCTTGTCAACCTTAATTAACTTCATAATACAAGTTACGCACTGAAAAATGGGGGTTATTTGGCTAAAGTTGTGGGGGGGGAGGGCTGGCTTCAGGTTTTCATGTGCCCTGGGCGATAGAGCGCCCCTTTAACACATACCACAACTCATCATGCTCCGATACGACAGAGAAATAGCGGTATAGTACAATGAAAAATACCTCACTTTTTACATCTCATGACGAGGCCCATCTATTTCTCCATACAGAATCATTGGTCCCATATAATGTTTGAAACAGTATATGATGAGCTCCACATAATGCTACAGTATATGTTGGTCCCCATGGATGAAGCTCCACTGTCTTATGGGCCCAAATAATGCTCCAAACATAATGGGCCCCATTTCTAATGCTCTAGTGTATAATGGGCCCTGTAAATGCAGCTCCAGTGTCTGATGTCCACCTTTGGAATGTTCCAGTGTATGGTGGGCCCCATCTATCATTCTCCAGAGTATAGTGCTCCCCAAAAATTGCTGTCCCAACATTGAAAACAATCAAATAGGTCTCCTCGCTAGGGAATCCCTGTACTTCTCTGGATTCCTCGTCGTCCCCATCTTCCATCTCACTGCACAGTATTTCAACTTTGCAAGTGCTGTGATCCTGGGCAAGCAGGGGGGCCCACTCGTTGGCGACGGCACTGGCACAGGGCCCATGATAGTACGGTGGTGTGTCTGATGGCGGGTGGGCCGAACCTGCACTTTCATCTGCAGCTTCCTCTTTGTCACCGTGTAAGATGGAACTGTATATGGGAAGGGTAACCTGAGTTTCATCAGGGTCAGATTCAGGTCGTGTAGCGTGCGAGGGGAATGTAGTGGTCTGGGTCAATGTACCAGCAGATTCATCGAGCAGTGGCTGGGCATCAGTGCACTTGTGTCGCCCCCAGGAGTACGGTCGCCACAGTGGCATTACCTTCTTCTTAGGGAGTGTGATGTCATGCTTGGGAGCAACGAAGGATCTCTCTAGCAGGTTAACTGATTGGGTGGCGTTATTCCTACGAGTCATGACCCTCCAAACAGCGTTCATGAAGGCAAAGTGTTTGTTTTACGTGGGCAGTATGGTTGCAAAGCTGAACCTTAAAGGAATGTCCAGAAGGGCACCACCAGGAGTGGAGCCTACGGTTAAATTCGACTCCACCTGGGAAACCTCAACCATGCCAGCTACAGAACAGATGCACACATTGCAAGCTTAATTCCGTTAACGAACGAGACTCCGTCATGCCCCGCGGTCCGAGTCCAGCTTACTAGAGGGACACGTGAGGCTCTGGCACATGAGATTGGCCAATAACTGGTGTCTCATGCCCTTACATGTCCGTGGCTGCATGTGCGCTACACTGAAAAGGCCAGCGTTTGACGCTTACGGGTGCAGATAACCCGCTGAACAACGTTAGTGATGGGGATCAATGATTACAATTATTACCCGCGAACGATGATTTCCCAGTAAGTGCAGGTCAACCGCAGTTCCGGAATTAGGCCTAACCGTCATTCCTGAAAAAATTAAAAGCTTACGTGTGCAAACCACAGGTGCTGTAGCTTGCTTAACAGCTCGCCAGCCGTTCTCACGCCCAGTATGGATTGCACGTGATTGCACAAAGGTTAGAAAGGGTACCGTATCCCCAGATAACATGTATGGATAGCGTACACATTCAAAATATATGTCTCAGGAGGCAGGCTCAGACGGTGTTAGGCCCAGTATGGATTGCACGTGATTGCACAAAGGTTAGAAAGGGTACCGTATCCCCAGATAACATGTATGGATAGCGTACACATTCAAAATATATGTCTCAGGAGGCAGGCTCAGACGGTGTTAGGCCCAGTATGGATTGCACGTGATTGCACAAAGGTTAGAAAGGGTACCGTATCCCCAGATAACATGTATGGATAGCGTACACATTCAAAATATATATCTCAGGAGGCAGGCTCAGATGGTGTTAGGCCCAGTATGGATTGCACGTGATTGCACAAGGGTTAGAAAGGGTACCGTATCCCCAGATAACATGTATGGATAGCGTACACATTCAAAATATATGTCTCAGGAGGCAAGCTCAGACGGTGTTAGGCCCAGTATGGATTGCACGTGATTGCACAAAGGTTAGAAAGGGTACCGTATCCCCAGATAACATGTATGGATAGCGTACACATTCAAAATATATGTCTATACATCAGGAGGCAGGCTCAGACGGTGTCAGGCCCAGTATGGATTGCACGTGATTGCACAAAGGTTAGAAAGGGTACCGTATCCCCGGATAACATGTATGGATAGCGTACACATTCAAAATATATGTCTCAGGAGGCAGGCTCAGACGGTGTTAGGCCCAGTATGGATTGCACGTGATTGCACAAAGGTTAGAAAGGGTACCGTATCCCCAGATAACATGTATGGATAGCATACATATTCAAAATATATGTCTCAGGAGGCAGGCTCAGACGGTGTTAGGCCCAGTATGGATTGCACGTGATTGCACAAAGGTTAGAAAGGGTACCGCATCCCCAGATAACATGTATGGATAGCGTACACATTCAAAATATATGTCTCAGGAGGCAGGCTCAGACGGTGTTAGGCCCAGTATGGATTGCACGTGATTGCACAAAGGTTAGAAAGGGTACCGTATGCCCGGATAACATGTATGGATAGCGTACACATTCAAAATATATGTCTCAGGAGGCAGGCTCAGACGGTGTTAGGCCCAGTATGGATTGCACGTGATTGCACAAAGGTAAGAAAGGGTACCGTATCCCCAGATAACATGTATGGATAGCGTACACATTCAAAATATATGTCTCAGGAGGCAGGCTCAGACGGTGTTAGGCCCAGTATGGATTGCACGTGATTGCACAAAGGTTAGAAAGGGTACCGTATCCCCAGATAACATGTATGGATAGCGTACACATTCAAAATATATGTCTCAGGAGGCAGGCTCAGACGGTGTTAGGCCCAGTATGGATTGCACGTGATTGCACAAAGGTTAGAAAGGGTACCGTATCCCCAGATAACATGTATGGATAGCGTACACATTCAAAATATATATCTCAGGAGGCAGGCTCAGACGGTGTCAGGCCCAGTATGGATTGCACGTGATTGCACAAAGGTAAGAAAGGGTACCGTATCCCCAGATAACATGTATGGATAGCGTACACATTCAAAATATATGTCTCAGGAGGCAGGCTCAGACGGTGTTAGGCCCAGTATGGATTGCACGTGATTGCACAAAGGTTAGAAAGGGTACCGTATCCCCGGATAACATGTATGGATAGCGTACACATTCAAAATATATGTCTCAGGAGGCAGGCTCAGACGGTGTTAGGCCCAGTATGGATTGCACGTGATTGCACAAAGGTTAGAAAGGGTACCGTATCCCCAGATAACATGTATGGATAGCGTACACATTCAAAATATATATCTCAGGAGGCAGGCTCAGACGGTGTCAGGCCCAGTATGGATTGCACGTGATTGCACAAAGGTTAGAAAGGGTACCGTATCCCCAGATAACATGTATGGATAGCGTACACATTCAAAATATATGTCTCAGGAGGCAGGCTCAGACGGTGTTAGGCCCAGTATGGATTGCACGTGATTGCACAAAGGTTAGAAAGGGTACCGTATCCCCAGATAACATGTATGGATAGCGTACACATTCAAAATATATGTCTCAGGAGGCAGGCTCAGACGGTGTTAGGCCCAGTATGGATTGCACGTGATTGCACAAAGGTTAGAAAGGGTACCGTATCCCCAGATAACATGTATGGATAGCGTACACATTCAAAATATATGTCTCAGGAGGCAGGCTCAGACGGTGTTAGGCCCAGTATGGATTGCACGTGATTGCACAAAGGTTAGAAAGGGTACCGTATCCCCAGATAACATGTATGGATAGCGTACACATTCAAAATATATGTCTATACATCAGGAGGCAGGCTCAGACGGTGTCAGGCCCAGTATGGATTGCACGTGATTGCACAAAGGTTAGAAAGGGTACCGTATCCCCGGATAACATGTATGGATAGCGTACACATTCAAAATATATGTCTCAGGAGGCAGGCTCAGACGGTGTTAGGCCCAGTATGGATTGCACGTGATTGCACAAAGGTTAGAAAGGGTACCGTATCCCCAGATAACATGTATGGATAGCATACATATTCAAAATATATGTCTCAGGAGGCAGGCTCAGACGGTGTTAGGCCCAGTATGGATTGCACGTGATTGCACAAAGGTTAGAAAGGGTACCGTATCCCCAGATAACATGTATGGATAGCGTACACATTCAAAATATATGTCTCAGGAGGCAGGCTCAGACGGTGTTAGGCCCAGTATGGATTGCACGTGATTGCACAAAGGTTAGAAAGGGTACCGTATCCCCGGATAACATGTATGGATAGCGTACACATTCAAAATATATGTCTCAGGAGGCAGGCTCAGACGGTGTTAGGCCCAGTATAGATTGCACGTGATTGCACAAAGGTAAGAAAGGGTACCGTATCCCCAGATAACATGTATGGATAGCGTACACATTCAAAATATATGTCTCAGGAGGCAGGCTCAGATGGTGTTAGGCCCAGTATGGATTGCACGTGATTGCACAAAGGTTAGAAAGGGTACCGTATCCCCAGATAACATGTATGGATAGCGTACACATTCAAAATATATGTCTCAGGAGGCAGGCTCAGACGGTGTTAGGCCCAGTATGGATTGCACGTGATTGCACAAAGGTTAGAAAGGGTACCGTATCCCCAGATAACATGTATGGATAGCGTACACATTCAAAATATATATCTCAGGAGGCAGGCTCAGACGGTGTCAGGCCCAGTATGGATTGCACGTGATTGCACAAAGGTTAGAAAGGGTACCGTATCCCCAGATAACATGTATGGATAGCGTACACATTCAAAATATATGTCTCAGGAGGCAGGCTCAGACGGTGTTAGGCCCAGTATGGATTGCACGTGATTGCACAAAGGTTAGAAAGGGTACCGTATCCCCAGATAACATGTATGGATAGCGTACACATTCAAAATATATGTCTCAGGAGGCAGGCTCAGACGGTGTTAGGCCCAGTATGGATTGCACGTGATTGCACAAAGGTTAGAAAGGGTACCGCATCCCCAGATAACATGTATGGATAGCGTACACATTCAAAATATATGTCTATACATCAGGAGGCAGGCTCAGACGGTGTCAGGCCCAGTATGGATTGCACGTGATTGCACAAAGGTTAGAAAGGGTACCGTATCCCCGGATAACATGTAAGGATAGCGTACACATTCAAAATATATGTCTCAGGAGGCAGGCTCAGACAATGTTAGGCCCAGTATGGATTGCACGTGATTGCACAAAGGTTAGAAAGGGTACCGTATCCCCAGATAACATTTATGGATAGCGTACACATTCAAAATATATGTCTATACATCAGGAGGCAGGCTCAGACGGTGTCAGGCCCAGTATGGATTGCACGTGATTGCACAAAGGTTAGAAAGGGTACCGTATCCCCGGATAACATGTATGGATAGCGTACACATTCAAAATATATGTCTCAGGAGGCAGGCTCAGACGGTGTTAGGCCCAGTATGCATTGCACGTGATTGCACAAAGGTTAGAAAGGGTACCATATCCCCAGATAACATGTATGGATAGCGTACACATTCAAAATATATGTCTATACATCAGGAGGCAGGCTCAGACGGTGTCAGGCCCAGTATGGATTGCACGTGATTGCACAAAGGTTAGAAAGGGTACCGTATCCCCGGATAACATGTATGGATAGCGTACACATTCAAAATATATGTCTCAGGAGGCAGGCTCAGACGGTGTTAGGCCCAGTATGGATTGCAAGTGATTGCACAAAGGTTAGAAAGGGTACCGTATCCCCAGATAACATGTATGGATAGCGTACACATTCAAAATATATGTCTCAGGAGGCAGGCTCAGACGGTGTTAGGCCCAGTATGGATTGCACGTGATTGCACAAAGGTTAGAAAGGGTACCGTATCCCCAGATAACATGTATGAATAGCGTACACATTCAAAATATATGTCTATACATCAGGAGGCAGGCTCAGACGGTGTCAGGCCCAGTATGGATTGCACGTGATTGCACAAAGGTTAGAAAGGGTACCGTATCCCCGGATAACATGTATGGATAGCGTACACATTCAAAATATATGTCTCAGGAGGCAGGCTCAGACGGTGTTAGGCCCAGTATGGATTGCACGTGATTGCACAAAGGTTAGAAAGGGTACCGTATCCCCAGATAACATGTATGGATAGCATACATATTCAAAATATATGTCTCAGGAGGCAGGCTCAGACGGTGTTAGGCCCAGTATGGATTGCACGTGATTGCACAAAGGTTAGAAAGGGTACCGTATCCCCAGATAACATGTATGGATAGCGTACACATTCAAAATATATGTCTCAGGAGGCAGGCTCAGACGGTGTTAGGCCCAGTATGGATTGCACGTGATTGCACAAAGGTTAGAAAGGGTACCGTATCCCCGGATAACATGTATGGATAGCGTACACATTCAAAATATATGTCTCAGGAGGCAGGCTCAGACAGTGTTAGGCCCAGTATGGATTGCACGTGATTGCACAAAGGTAAGAAAGGGTACCGTATCCCCAGATAACATGTATGGATAGCGTACACATTCAAAATATATGTCTCAGGAGGCAGGCTCAGACGGTGTTAGGCCCAGTATGGATTGCACGTGATTGCACAAAGGTTAGAAAGGGTACCGTATCCCCAGATAACATGTATGGATAGCGTACACATTCAAAATATATGTCTCAGGAGGCAGGCTCAGACGGTGTTAGGCCCAGTATGGATTGCACGTGATTGCACAAAGGTTAGAAAGGGTACCGTATCCCCAGATAACATGTATGGATAGCGTACACATTCAAAATATATATCTCAGGAGGCAGGCTCAGACGGTGTCAGGCCCAGTATGGATTGCACGTGATTGCACAAAGGTTAGAAAGGGTACCGTATCCCCAGATAACATGTATGGATAGCGTACACATTCAAAATATATGTCTCAGGAGGCAGGCTCAGACGGTGTTAGGCCCAGTATGGATTGCACGTGATTGCACAAAGGTTAGAAAGGGTACCGTATCCCCAGATAACATGTATGGATAGCGTACACATTCAAAATATATGTCTATACATCAGGAGGCAGGCTCAGACGGTGTCAGGCCCAGTATGGATTGCATGTGATTGCACAAAGGTTAGAAAGGGTACCGTATCCCCGGATAACATGTATGGATAGCGTACACATTCAAAATATATGTCTCAGGAGGCAGGCTCAGACGGTGTTAGGCCCAGTATGGATTGCACGTGATTGCACAAAGGTTAGAAAGGGTACCGTATCCCCAGATAACATGTATGGATAGCATACATATTCAAAATATATGTCTCAGGAGGCAGGCTCAGACGGTGTTAGGCCCAGTATGGATTGCACGTGATTGCACAAAGGTTAGAAAGGGTACCGTATCCCCAGATAACATGTATGGATAGCGTACACATTCAAAATATATGACTCAGGAGGCAGGCTCAGACGGTGTTAGGCCCAGTATGGATTGCACGTGATTGCACAAAGGTTAGAAAGGGTACCGTATCCCCGGATAACATGTATGGATAGCGTACACATTCAAAATATATGTCTCAGGAGGCAGGCTCAGACGGTGTTAGGCCCAGTATGGATTGCACGTGATTGCACAAAGGTAAGAAAGGGTACCGTATCCCCAGATAACATGTATGGATAGCGTACACATTCAAAATATATGTCTCAGGAGGCAGGCTCAGACGGTGTTAGGCCCAGTATGGATTGCACGTGATTGCACAAAGGTTAGAAAGGGTACCGTATCCCCAGATAACATGTATGGATAGCGTACACATTCAAAATATATGTCTCAGGAGGCAGGCTCAGACGGTGTTAGGCCCAGTATGGATTGCACGTGATTGCACAAAGGTTAGAAAGGGTACCGTATCCCCAGATAACATGTATGGATAGCGTACACATTCAAAATATATATCTCAGGAGGCAGGCTCAGACGGTGTCAGGCCCAGTATGGATTGCACGTGATTGCACAAAGGTTAGAAAGGGTACCGTATCCCCAGATAACATGTATGGATAGCGTACACATTCAAAATATATGTCTCAGGAGGCAGGCTCAGACGGTGTTAGGCCCAGTATGGATTGCACGTGATTGCACAAAGGTTAGAAAGGGTACCGTATCCCCAGATAACATGTATGGATAGCGTACACATTCAAAATATATGTCTATACATCAGGAGGCAGGCTCAGACGGTGTCAGGCCCAGTATGGATTGCACGTGATTGCACAAAGGTTAGAAAGGGTACCGTATCCCCGGATAACATGTATGGATAGCGTACACATTCAAAATATATGTCTCAGGAGGCAGGCTCAGACGGTGTTAGGCCCAGTATGGATTGCACGTGATTGCACAAAGGTTAGAAAGGGTACCGTATCCCCAGATAACATGTATGGATAGAGTACACATTCAAAATATATGTCTATACATCAGGAGGCAGGCTCAGACGGTGTCAGGCCCAGTATGGATTGCACGTGATTGCACAAAGGTTAGAAAGGGTACCGTATCCCCGGATAAGATGTATGGATAGCGTACACATTCAAAATATATGTCTCAGGAGGCAGGCTCAGACGGTGTTAGGCCCAGTATGGATTGCACGTGATTGCACAAAGGTTAGAAAGGGTACCGTATCCCCAAATAACATGTATGGATAGCGTACACATTCAAAATATATGTCTCAGGAGGCAGGCTCAGATGGTGTCAGGCCCAGTATGGATTGCATGTGATTGCACAAAGGTTAGAAAGGGTACCGTATCCCCGGATAACATGTATGGATAGCGTACACATTCAAAATATATGTCTCAGGAGGCAGGCTCAGACGGTGTCAGGCACAGTATGGATTTGACGGCCCAGATTACACAGCGGAGGAGCAGGGAGAGGTAAAGATTGCAAATGCTGGGGCCCTGCCCAAGCAAGGGGGGCCCACTCGTGGGCGTCGGTACTGGCACTGGGCCCCTCATAGTTCAGCGGTGTGTCTGACGGCGGGTGTGCACCACCACCGTCAGAGACACTTGATTGCACTATGAGGGACCATGTGCCAGTGCCCGCGCCCAAGAGTCATCCTACCCACCTGTCCAGGACAACGGCACTCGCACGGTGTCGTGCGCTAGGTGGTGACCCCGGCCATGGGGGGGGGGAGGCAGCACAGTTAGGGAGTTTTAGAAAGTGGCATATGTTGATGTTGGACATTCAGCTGATGCAAAAGGCGAAATAGGTGAAGTCCCAGGAAGAGGTGGACCAAAGCAAGCCATTTTTCTGTCACCCTATGTGTCATCAGGGGAAGGTGGGACAAAATCCTTGGAAACCCATGCATGGTTCATTTTAATGAAGGTTAGATCATCCACATTTTGGGTTGACAGACGGGTCCTTTTTTCTGTCAGGATTGATCCAGCTGCACTGAAGACTCTTTCCGATAGCACACTTGCAGCTGGGCAAGCGAGCTCCTGTAAGGCATATTGGGCCAATTCAGGCCAGGTGTCCAGTTTAGCGGCCCAATAGTCAAAGGGGAATGACCTGTGTGGGAGAACATCGATATGGGAGGAAAAGTAGTTTGTAACCATAGTTGACAACTGCTGTCTCCTGTCACTTTCCATCGATGCAGTATTACCAGTTGTGTGAGCGGTATTTGAAAAATCAGTCCACAACATTGTCATGAAACCCCTGTCTCCAACGCCACTTCTGCTGTGTGCACCACGAACACCTCTGCCAAGCTGCCCCCGGCCAGTACGGCTCGTGTGAGAACCATCACCGCTGCTGTGTGCTGGGAATGCCTCAAGCAACCGATTTACCAGAGTTGCTTGTTTATTAGCCAATATTAGGTCAAGGTTCTCCTGTGGCATGATGTTTTGTAATTTGCCTTTATAGCGTGGATCCAGGATGCTGGCCAACCAGTAGTCGTCATCGTTCATCATTTTGGCAATGCGGGGGTCCCTTTTTAGGATCTGCAAGGCATAATCTGACATGTGGGCCAATGTTCCCGGTGTCAATGATGCACTGCGAGTGCTGGGTGGAGGAGCACTTTCTGGCAAATCCACATCCCTCCAGTCACGCACAAACCCTGTATCAGACCTTGCCACGCCAACATTTTCACTTGCCCCACGAGATGCATCCTCCTCCCCTAAGTAATCATCCCCATCATCATCCTCCTCCTCCTCTTCTTCCTCCACCTCGTCCAGGAGAGGTCCCTGAGCAGACAATGGCTGAATGTCATCAAGGATTCCCTCCTCCTCTTCCTCCTCATCAACATTGGCTGCAGACGTCTGCTCCTTAAGGTGCGTCAAAGTTTGCATGAGCAGACGCATAAGTGGGATGCTCATGCTTAGGATGGCGTCGTCTGCGCTTACCAGCCGTGTGCATTCCTCAAAACACTGAAGGACTTTACAGAGGTCTTTCAGCTTCGACCACTGCACACCTGTCAACCCCATGTCTGCTCTCAAAGTGCCTGGCCGTGTATCCTCCCACAAATGCATTATGGCCTGCCTCTGCTCGCACAGCCGCTCCACCATGTGCAGGGTGGAGTTCCACCTTGTTGCAATGTCGATAATGAGGCGGTGGTTGGGAAGGTGGAGCAATCGCTGCAGCTTCTGCATACGAACGGAGTGTACAGGCGACCGGCGGATGTGCGCGCACAGTCTTCGCACCTTCTGGAGCAGGGCTGTTAACTCCGGATAATTTTTGAGGAAGCACTGCACCACCAGGTTCAAGGTGTGAGCCAAGCAAGGTATGTGGCTGAGTTTTGAAAGGGCTATGGCTGCCACAAAATTACGGCCGTTATCACTAACTACCTTGCCTGCCTCAAGATGTACACTGCCCAGCCATGACTCAGTTTGTCGCTTCAAGTACTCGGCCAGCACCTCGGCGGTGTGTCTGTTGCCCAAACACATCATCTGCAACACAGCCTGCTGACGCTTTTCACTAGCTGCTCGATAGGGGGACACATCGTGTGCAACAGTGGCAGCTGCAGATGGAGTGCTCGTACGACTGCGCTCTGTGGACGAGCTTTCGCTTCTGGAGGAGGAGGAGGAGGGTCGAACGCCTACAGCCAACTGTTTCCTATACCGTGGGCTAGGCAGCACTGTCCCACCACCGCTGTCCCCTGTGGACCCTGCATCCACCACATTAACCCAGTGCGCAGTGATGGACACGTAACGGCCCTGGCCATGCCGACTGGACCATGCATCAGTTGTGAGGTGCACCTTTCCGCTCACTGACTGCTTGAGTGCATGGACAATGCGGTCTTTCACATGATGGTGGAGGGCTGGGATGGCTTTGCGAGAGAAGAAGTGGCGACTGGGTAGGTCATAGCGTGGTACTGCATAGGCCATGAGTTCGCGGAAAGCTATGCTTTCCACCAACCGAAAGGGCATCATCTCAAACGAGATTAGTTTGGCAATGTGGGCGTTCAAACCCAGTGTACGCGGATGAGAGACTGAGTACTTTCTTGACCTACTCATAGTGTCTGGGAGGGTGAGCTTGACTTGAGAGCTGCATATGGTGGAAGTAGCGGTGGACAGGGCGGACTGAGAGAGGGTTGATGATGGTGATGGAGTTGGTGTTCTTTCTGATGGCCTAGAATCAGTCTTTCGTTGATATAACAGTGGGATTCCCTGACTGCTGTGGCCTTGCAACGACACCTCAACATTTGCTGCTGTGATAACCGGTGGGCTTACAGTGGGGGCAACAATGTAGCGTTGCTGACTACCTTCGTTGTGATCAGTTGCACATGTGGCACTTGAGGTTTGGTGTTGTGTCCACGCTTGCAAGTGCATGCTGGTTAAATGTCTAAGCATGCAACTGGTATTCAAATTTTTCAGATTTTTCCCTCGGCTAAAGGTCTTTGCGCACTTCTTACAGATAACCTTGGCCTGATCATGAGGATTTTGTTCAAAAAAGTGCCACACTGCACTCTTCCTACTTTGGCAGACATTTTGCGGCCTAGCACGCTGTGATCTTTTGACCCTCTGGACAAGCTGTCCAGCAACTCTTTTGATGTTTGGAACCTGTCTTTGGAGTGCTACGGGCCTGCCAGATAACAGCTGTTGCGATGTCGATGTCTGCTGTGGATGCTCCTCATCTGAGCTATTGGAAGCAGCACCCTCTTCCCCCAATGGATGCCAATCTGGGTCAACAACTGGGTCATCCATCACCTCCTCTTCTATGTCATGTGCACCTTCCTCTGTGTCACCGTGTATGGTGGTATAGTGTGCGGGAAGGGGCACCTGAGTCTCATCAGGGTCAGAATCTGGCTCTGTACACTGCGAGGACAATGTAGTGCTCTGAGTGAATGTACCAGCTGAATCATCCATCAGCGGCTGTGCATCAGTGCACTCCATGTCAGATTCATCTTGGCCTGGGTAATTCACCATTTGACTTGATAATCCAGGCATGGTATGTGAAAACAGCTCCATGGAGTAATCAGTAGTATGGCCTGCGTCATCCTTCAATCTTGGTTGGGGTGAAGGACACAAGGAAAGGTGTGGTTCATGAACATGAGCCTCCAATGACGACTCAGTGCTTTTACTTTTTACAACTGAAGAAGAGGAGGCGATAGAGCTGGAGGCTGAGTCAGCAATGTAAGACAAAACTTTTTCCTGATGCTCTGCCTTTAAAAGCGGTTTGCCAACTCCTAGAAAACTAAGCGTTCGAGGCCTTATGTAGCCAGACGATGACGCAGGCTCAACACCTTCTGCATTCGGTCCTATTTTGCTCTTGCCACTACCATCAGATCCACCACCAACACCATCATTACCAGCTGCCAACCCCCGCCCAATTCCACGGCCTCTTCCACCAGCCTTCCTCATTTTTGGTAGAAATGTAGACAAAATCCAACAAACTATATAGTAATGTAAAACAAGGTACAAGGTGTCTATAGGACAGGGGAGATTTTGAATTTCTGCAGACACTTGTGGACACTGGACACTTTTGGATTGTGTGAGGCCCAATGAATATCTGAGCGCTATGTGACAGGCTCGATGGCACAGCTGTGACCAAAGTGACGAGAGGATAAGGGAGATTTTGAATCTCTGCACACACTTTTGGACACTAGACACTTGTGGATTGTGTGAGGCCCAATGAATATCTGAGCGCTATGTGACAGGCTCGATGGCACAGCTGTGACCAAAGTGACGAGAGGATAAGGGAGATTTTGAATCTCTGCACACACTTTTGGACACTGGACACTTGTGGATTGTGTGAGGCCCAATGAATATCTGAGCGCTATGTGACAGGCTCGATGGCACAGCTGTGACCAAAGTGACGAGAGGATAAGGGAGATTTTGAATCTCTGCACACACTTTTGGACACTGGACACTTGTGGATTGTGTGAGGCCCAATGAATATCTGAGCGCTATGTGACAGGCTCGATGGCACAGCTGTGACCAAAGTGACGAGAGGATAAGGGAGATTTTGAATCTCTGCACACACTTTTGGACACTGGACACTTGTGGATTGTGTGAGGCCCAATGAATATCTGAGCGCTATGTGACAGGCTCGATGGCACAGCTGTGACCAAAGTGACGAGAGGATAAGGGAGATTTTGAATCTCTGCACACACTTTTGGACACTGGACACTTGTGGATTGTGTGAGGCCCAATGAATATCTGAGCGCTATGTGACAGGCTCGATGGCACAGCTGTGACCAAAGTGACGAGAGGATAAGGGAGATTTTGAATCTCTGCACACACTTTTGGACACTGGACACTTGTGGATTGTGTGAGGCCCAATGAATATCTGAGCGCTATGTGACAGGCTCGATGGCACAGCTGTGACCAAAGTGACGAGAGGATAAGGGAGATTTTGAATCTCTGCACACACTTTTGGACACTGGACACTTGTGGATTGTGTGAGGCCCAATGAATATCTGAGCGCTATGTGACAGGCTCGATGGCACAGCTGTGACCAAAGTGACGAGAGGATAAGGGAGATTTTGAATCTCTGCACACACTTTTGGACACTGGACACTTGTGGATTGTGTGAGGCCCAATGAATATCTGAGCGCTATGTGACAGGCTCGATGGCACAGCTGTGACCAAAGTGACGAGAGGATAAGGGAGATTTTGAATCTCTGCACACACTTTTGGACACTGGACACTTGTGGATTGTGTGAGGCCCAATGAATATCTGAGCGCTATGTGACAGGCTCGATGGCACAGCTGTGACCAAAGTGACGAGAGGATAAGGGAGATTTTGAATCTCTGCACACACTTTTGGACACTGGACACTTGTGGATTGTGTGAGGCCCAATGAATATCTGAGCGCTATGTGACAGGCTCGATGGCACAGCTGTGACCAAAGTGACGAGAGGATAAGGGAGATTTTGAATCTCTGCACACACTTTTGGACACTGGACACTTGTGGATTGTGTGAGGCCCAATGAATATCTGAGCGCTATGTGACAGGCTCGATGGCACAGCTGTGACCAAAGTGACGAGAGGATAAGAGAGATTTTGAATCTCTGCACACACTTTTGGACACTGGACACTTGTGGATTGTGTGAGGCCCAATGAATATCTGAGCGCTATGTGACAGGCTCGATGGCACAGCTGTGACCAAAGTGACTACAAGATAAGGGAGATTTTGAATCTCTGCACACACTTTTGGACACTGGACACTTGTGGATTGTGTGAGGCCCGATGAATATCTGAGCGCTATGTGACAGGCTCGATGGCACAGCTGTGACCAAAGTGACGAGAGGATAAGGGAGATTTTGAATCTCTGCACACACTTTTGGACACTGGACACTTGTGGATTGTGTGAGGCCCAATGAATATCTGAGCGCTATGTGACAGGCTCGATGGCACAGCTGTGACCAAAGTGACAAGAGGATAAGGGAGATTTTGAATCTCTGCACACACTTTTGGACACTGGACACTTGTGGATTGTGTGAGGCCCAATGAATATCTGAGCGCTATGTGACAGGCTCGATGGCACAGCTGTGACCAAAGTGACGAGAGGATAAGGGAGATTTTGAATCTCTGCACACACTTTTGGACACTGGACACTTGTGGATTGTGTGAGGCCCAATGAATATCTGAGCGCTATGTGACAGGCTCGATGGCACAGCTGTGACCAAAGTGACGAGAGGATATGGGAGATTTTGAATCTCTGCACACACTTTTGGACACTGGACACTTGTGGATTTTGTGAGGCCCAATGAATATCTGAGCGCTATGTGACAGGCTCGATGGCACAGCTGTGACCAAAGTGACGAGAGGATAAGGGAGATTTTGAATCTCTGCACACACTTCTGGACACTGGACACTTGTGGATTGTGTGAGGCCCAATGAATATCTGAGCGCTATGTGACAGGCTCGATGGCACAGCTGTGACCAAAGTGACGAGAGGATAAGGGAGATTTTGAATCTCTGCACACACTTTTGGACACTGGACACTTGTGGATTGTGTGAGGCCCAATGAATATCTGAGCGCTATGTGACAGGCTCGATGGCACAGCTGTGACCAAAGTGACGAGAGGATAAGGGAGATTTTGAATCTCTGCACACACTTTTGGACACTGGACACTTGTGGATTGTGTGAGGCCCAATGAATATCTGAGCGCTATGTGACAGGCTCGATGGCACAGCTGTGACCAAAGTGACGAGAGGATAAGGGAGATTTTGAATCTCTGCACACACTTTTGGACACTGGACACTTGTGGATTGTGTGAGGCCCAATGAATATCTGAGCGCTATGTGACAGGCTCGATGGCACAGCTGTGACCAAAGTGACTACAGGATAAGGGAGATTTTGAATCTCTGCACACACTTTTGGACACTGGACACTTGTGGATTGTGTGAGGCCCAATGAATATCTGAGCGCTATGTGACAGGCTCGATGGCACAGCTGTGACCAAAGTGACGAGAGGATAAGGGAGATTTTGAATCTCTGCACACACTTTTGGACACTGGACACTTGTGGATTGTGTGAGGCCCAATGAATATCTGAGCGCTATGTGACAGGCTCGATGGCACAGCTGTGACCAAAGTGACTACAGGATAAGGGAGATTTTGAATCTCTGCACACACTTTTGTACACTGGACACTTTTGGATTGTGTGAGGCCCAATGAATATCTGAGCGCTATGTGACAGGCTCGATGGCACAGCTGTGACCAAAGTGACGAGAGGATAAGGGAGATTTTGAATCTCTGCACACACTTTTGGACACTGGACACTTGTGGATTGTGTGAGGCCCAATGAATATCTGAGCGCTATGTGACAGGCTCGATGGCACAGCTGTGACCAAAGTGACTACAGGATAAGGGAGATTTTGAATCTCTGCACACACTTTTGGACACTGGACACTTTTGGATTGTGTGAGGCCCAATGAATATCTGAGCGCTATGTGACAGGCTCGATGGCACAGCTGTGACCAAAGTGACGAGAGGATAAGGGAGATTTTGAATCTCTGCACACACTTTTGGACACTGGACACTTGTGGATTGTGTGAGGCCCAATGAATATCTGAGCGCTATGTGACAGGCTCGATGGCACAGCTGTGACCAAAGTGACTACAGGATAAGGGAGATTTTGAATCTCTGCACACACTTTTGGACACTGGACACTTTTGGATTGTGTGAGGCCCAATGAATATCTGAGCGCTATGTGACAGGCTCGATGGCACAGCTGTGACCAAAGTGACGAGAGGATAAGGGAGATTTTGAATCTCTGCACACACTTTTGGACACTGGACACTTGTGGATTGTGTGAGGCCCAATGAATATCTGAGCGCTATGTGACAGGCTCGATGGCACAGCTGTGACCAAAGTGACTACAGGATAAGGGAGATTGGACTGCTTTTAAAAAAGCAGTTTGCGGAGCAGTGGGTAAACAGCAATGCCAGCCTGTCAGGAAGCCTTAAAAGGCAGCCCAACAACCAACACCACTGATACACCACAATATAGCCTCCCCTTGCACTGCACACACAGTGACTTGTGTGTTGTGCAGGCCAAATCGCTAGCAGCAAAAGCAGTTTTTTTGTCTTCTTCCCTGCCTAACGCTCTCTCTACAGAATCAGCAGCAACCTCTCCCTATACTGAGATCGGCAGAAGTAAGATGGCGGTCGGCGTGCACGCCCTTTTATACCCCCTGTGACGCCCACCAAAGCAAGCCAATCACTTGCATGCCCTTCTGAAAGATGGTGGTGACCCCTGCCTATGTCATCACGTTGCCCACAGTGTCCGTGGATCCTGATTGGCTGTAAAAGAGCGCAAAACAAACTTTTGAAACGCGACTTTGGCGCGTAAGTCGCCGACCTCGTGGCCGACCTCATCCTAGGGTCGGGTTTCGTTTCATGAAACCCGACTTTGACAAAAGTCGGCGACTTTTGAAATTTTTCGACCCGTTTCGCTCAACTCTAATTACAACCAGTGTTTAATTATTTTTGTAATCCGATTTGTGTGTGAAGCATCACCACTAACTTGTCTAAGTTGGTGAAGCGAAGTCAGAAAAATCTATCCATCAATTGAATTTATGGGATCAAATAACTAAAAATTAGCATGTGCATATGTACTCACCCCTTTAACAATGAAGCCCTTAAAAATTTCTGGTGCAAGCCATTACTTTCATAAGTCACATGCTTAGTGAAAGGAAGCCCACCTGTGTGAAAAATGACAAAGTTGTTTATAAGTACAAGTCAGGGTTGGGTTATAAAAAAAAAAAAAAAAATCACAATCTCTGATTATCCCCATACTCCATGAGACCAAAATTTGACTTGTTGGCCAGAAAGGTAAACACTATGCCTGGTATCAAACTAACACAGCTCATCACTATAAGAACACCATCCCCACAGTGAAACATGGTGGTGGTAGCATCATGCTGTGGGGATGTTGTACAGCAGCAGGGACAGGGAAAATGGTCAGAGGAAAGGGGAACATGGATGGTACAAAATACAGAGAAATTTGTCAGCAAAATCTGTTTCAGTCTATCAGTAATTTGAGATGGGAATGAAAGTTCACATTTCAACAAGACTAAATGACACAAAGCATACTGTTAAAGCAACACTTGAGTGGATTAAAGGGAAAAGTCTAAACATTTTGGAATAGCCTAGTCAAAGCCAAGACCGTAATTCCCATTGAAGATTGCTGCTCACCAGAGGAAACCATCTAACTTAAAGGAGCCGGAGCAGTTTTGCCTTGAGGAATGGGCAAAAATCCCAATGGCAAATGTGGAAAGCTTATAGAGACATATCCAAAGTGACATGCTGCTGTAACTGCTGCAAAAGGAGGCTCTACAAAGTACTATCTTTAGGGGGGTGAACAGTTATGCACACTGACGTTTTCAGTTATTTTTTCCTACTTACTCTTTGCTGCACAATAAAAAGAATACCAAATATTCCCAGTTTTATGCATGTTCTTTACATCAACTGATGCAAACCCTAAACAAAATAAGTGAAATTTCAGGTTGTGAGGTAGCAAAACAAAAAATATCAAGGGGGTGAATATTTTCGCAAGACACTGTATGTGGAATGAGCTGTGCTTTCTGACCTCCTATCTCAAGGCTGTAAATTCCTAAAATCCACGCTAGAAAAATCCACGCTAGATGAAGTGATGTAATAGCTGCAGGGCATTATAGGAAAGCCAATGCTGCCGTTCCTGATATTACTAGCCAGCTCTGTGACTTTTCAGCTGTGAACTAGTACTGGGCATTTGTTTGATTTTTTGTTTCTTTTTCTGATGCCTGCAAATTGAATCTCAAATGTTTCAAATTCTCTGGGACCTGTGAATATCATAACATTCTATGCAAAGTCCACTCTTAATGGATTAATCAGTTCATCTCTACTTGCTGTCTCTTTTCCTAGTAGCCACAGCAGTCTCCCCATACATCTAAAGCTAAAAGGACGAATGTTTCTTGTTTTCATAAAGACAGAGAAGCATTTGTCAGTTTCACCAAGTCATATCATTGACTTCATTTCTTTTTCCAGTAGTCACAAAACATCTCCCCACTTTCTACAGAAGTTATAGTAATGTACCCCTAGTTGGCAAACTAGTACTTCTTCCTTTTTTCAGTGGTCACAGAATGCCTTTAATCCTCTATTTATCATAGCAATGTTCCAGGATTCTAGTTGTCTAAGCAATGACATCTGCCCCTTGTAGTACTACCAATGCTACATTACCTCCAAGAGTCGCTATTGTATTAATCTTTTGCCAGTACCTGTGTAAGGGTGTGACAGGACCTGTCATACGCCTCTCCCCTTAAAGACAACATCTGCAGAATCCACGTTAGAATATGGTTTATTATATTGTATTGCATTGTATGAGTAATATAAACCGTGAAACTGTATTGAATCTTATACTTACTAATATGTGTAGTAAATATGTTGTAATATGGTGAATGTATAATGTATTTTATGTAAAACATTTAGGGAAAGTTTAAGGATATGCTTAGGATAACATAAAGTATAGCTTAGGATGTAGAAATTAAGTTAGAGAAGGGAAAGTGCAACTGTGGGCACATTAGATACAGGAAGTAAGGTTAGGAACAGTTAAATGTTCAGGAACAGCCCTAACATGGGAGGGGTCCAGGTTAGATAAAAAGGGGAGCACTTCATGATTAGAGTTAGATAAGATTAGATAACAGAAGTGGTAGCAGAAGGTCAAGGCCAAGGAACTGGAAGGCATAAACATTTGCAGACTGTTGGGCAGCACAAGAAAGGCTCCAACAAACTTCAGAGGATCTCTCTGGAACATCTGAGCCTACAGCCCAAATTAGGCATGGAGAAGCCTGCCTTAAATTCTTTCCACAAGGGAAAGCCGGATGGGGAATCACCTCCCAGAATTGGATTGGGACTCATGTAAGCTGCAAAGCCGGACAGAGTATCAAAGGGGCCAGAGGTGCCAGTGAGGAAAGGGATAGCTGAAGGAACTGTAACCTCGACAACATATTGTGCTGTAACAACAATTGAACTTGGACTGCTCAGTTAAGTTAATCTGTTTGTAAAGAATGACATGTCCCCTATTGAGTGTGCAGCTGTGTGTTTCTACCTTGTTTCCCTGGCATTACTCTGCATGATTGTGCTCTTATCCTTTGCTCCTTTCCCCATAACCAGCTGGTATACTGTTGTTTGTTACCTGTATGGCTGCTGCTCAGTTCCTTGCTCTGCTGCGTAGCCATACACGTGTGACAGGGCAGTAGGGAGAAAACAGGAGATGTGGACCATGGTCCCCTGAACTGCCCCTCAGGCTAAGGGGGTGCCCTGACTCTCCTTAACTTGGGGGTACACTTGATGGTAGTAAGGCCCAAGTCCCCGACCTGTCCCTATCTTCTGTTTAGCCCTGAGCTAAACACCCAGCCTCCTCCCCAGGAGATGAGACAGGGAATAAAGTGAACTGCACCAATAACACAAAAGGAAAAGATAAAACAGACACCACGGGGTTAAGGCAACTGAAAACCAAAACTTAGCTTTATCTGCTGCCAATGCTCCAAGCAGTAGAGTAAGGCACCCGATCAGCATCCAGCAGCATCATCACTGCTCCAGAAAAGCTGAACCCCCTCTGCACCAGGTAGGTCCAGTCTTCACCAAGATTGGTTAGCAAATGATCAGTTATTACCAACAGACAGCTGGTGTACCAGGTGACCTTATATAGGAAGGCGGGAGTGATCTCCACTAGCAGACTAAGCATGTAGTAACACCAGCAGCCACCGGGGGCAAAAACTGATCTTAACGCCCAATGGCCTGAAAGGAAAAAAGTTTATATCAGAGAATCCAGAATCTGACAGATCCAAAAATGGATCGTGACAACATATGTTGTAGAGTCTTGGCTCTGCTGCACGCCCCTCCATGTGTGCGGTCCCTGGCTGCCACTGTGGAAGCTATCTGTGGGTTGTGAGGCCCTGTGCAGCTGGTGCATGACCTTCCACGTATGTCCAGGCTTGCAGCCGCTGTCAGGTGCCTTAAGCCTCAGTTCCTGTGCTGGCTATGCTGTACTGGTTTCTGTCTGTGCTTAGGGTAAGCGTGGCCACACATTCCTCGCTTTTATTAAGGGCAGTGTGTGCACTTGAATTGCTGTCCCCAGCCTATTGCTGAAGGGCAGCTCCTATTTAAAGTTCCTTTTCCCTGTTGGGCGTGCCCCGAGCTTCTCATTAGGTTTCTAAACCTAGCCATGTGTGTTAGGTCCTCCATGTTGCTCCTGGTCTGCCTGGTCTTCAGCTCCTGTTCTGCCTGCTATCAGTTCTAGGAAAGCTGACGTCTTTGTCCCAGGACCTGTCCTGTCTATGTGTTGGTACCAAAGTCCTTGCCTTGAATGTGGATTCCTGCTGTAATATTCTCTAAGTCCTTCTGTGTCTTCAACTATGTACCCAGTGACTTTCCGGTTCGAGCCTGTGGTGCTTGCACCATACCACTTGAGTTCCTTTCTAGGTCTTGTCAGATGTCCGAATCCTGGCGACAACCTCTGTCTGGTGCCTGGAGCCTGACGAACACTGCTCAAAGTCCTGCCGGTGTTCCTGAAGTCCTGCCGGTATCTCAGATGTCCTGCCTGAGTCCTTATGTTCACTGCCTGGTGCTGTGTCTGTTGTCTGGAGTCCAGATGTCCTGCCTTTGTCTTAGATGTCCAGCCTGCGTCCAGATATCTGGTGTTTCAGAGACGGTCCACTCGTGTTCCTGGACGGGCTCCTCCTCCGTTGTTCTGGGGAGTCTCCAGTCTACTCGTGTTCCTGGACAGGCTCCTCCTTTATGTTCCTGTGGAGTCTCCAGTCTTGTTTCCTGGTGACGGCTCTGCCTGTGAGTCCTGGATCTGACTAGCTGATGTCCTGAGCTGCCATGTCGATGCTCCTGGACCTGTGCTGTCCGTGTCTTGCCTGTGTCCCTGAGTTCAGCCGGTGTCTTGATATCCAGTCTGTGGTCCTGGTGGTCCAGTCATTGTTCCAAAGTCGGTCCCACTCATGTTCCTGGACGGGCTCCTCCTCCGTGTTTCTGGGGAGTCTCCAGTCTACTCGTGTTCCTGGACGGGCTCATCCACCGTGTTTCTGGGGAGTCTCCAGTCTACTCTTGTTCCTGGACGGGCTCATCCACCGTGTTTCTGGGGAGTCTCCAGTTTACTCATGTTCCTGGATGGGCTCCTCCGTGTTCCTGGGGAGTCTCCAGTCTTGTTTCCTGGTGATGGCTCTGCCTGGGGGTCCTGGATCTGACCAGCCGATGTCCTGAGCTGCTATGTCGGTGTTCCGGGATGCGTTCTGTCCGTGTTTTGCCTGTGTTCCGATGTCCTGCCCGTGCTCTGGTGTCCATCCTGTGATTACGTCTGTCCGAGGGCGGCGTTTGATGTTCTACTGTGCTTGCGCTACACCTAGGCCTGAGAAAGAGGTTCTCCTGATATGCCCGTGTCAGATGACCCTGGACTGCATCAACCTGTGATAACTTCCTGCCATCGTCTAACGTCTGGAGACCTGTGATGTTCACCTTTCCTTGATGTGTGGAATCGGGAGCCTGGCATTGTTATGTCTTGTTGTTCTGTATGATGACTTTAGGTTGTAAACTTTTATATTTATTCTTACCTGAAGTTGTGCGGTGTCATCTAGTCCTGCATGTCACCACCTTGCACACATGCTCAGCTGCCACAGATTGTGGTCACCACCCTTCCCTAGTCCGGGTAGGCACGGGTCCCCCTCTGTGGTCCAATGGGTCCACATTCCATTACCACCTGGGATGCATGCCCCACGTCGTCGTGACCTGGCGGTGTGGGAGTGTAAGCTAACTAAGCTAGCTTGTGCCATCTCCTTCCGTGACACTGGATCTGAGATCATGAAGACAGTGAAGACCTGCGGTCAAAACATGGGTGTTATACAGTACACCCACAGCACAAGGGAAACGGGACACTATTTACTCATGGGGTGTCAGGGTGTGGGAACACAGCAGCCCCTCGCCCCTCATTACTGCTCTGTGCACCTTACACTGGCACAATCCATCTGCTTTCTCCTTGTGGTCACATCAGTTCTCTCCTTCTTGAAGTTATCACAATGGAGCTTTCACCCTACAGTAATTACAGCATTTGCAGTACCTTCTCCCTGAGTGACATAAGCGTTCCCCCCAATAGTAACAGCAGGACAAAGTTGTTTATAGCTCCATTTAATCTGTAGCTTATGTGACATCAGAATCTGTATTACATACAGTGGGGGAAATAAGTATTTGATCCCTTGCTGATTTTGTAAGTTTGACAAAGACATGAACTGTCTGTAATTTTAAGGATAGGTTAATTTAACATTGAGAGATAGAATACCAAAAATAAAATCCAGAAAGTCACATTGCATAAATTATGTAAATTTATTTGTATTTTGCAGTGAGAAATAAGTATTTGATCCCCTACCAACCATTAAGAGTTCTGGCTCCTATAGACCACTTAGATGCTCCTAATCAACTCGTTACCTGCATTAAAGACAGTTGTGTTACATAGTCACCTTTATTAAAGACTCCTGTCCACAGACACAATTAATCAGTCAGACTCTAACCTCTACAACATGGGCAAGACCAAAGAGCTTTATAAAGATGTCAGGGACAAGATCATAGACCTGCACAAAGCTGGAATGGGCGACAAAACCATATGTAAGGCGCTGAGTGAGAAGGAGACAACTGTTGGTGCAATAGTAAGAAAATGGAAGAAATACAAAATGGCTGTCAATCAACATCGATCTGGGGTACCATGCAAAATATCACCTCGTGGGGTATTTTTGATCATGAAGAAGGTGAGAGATCAGCCTAAAACTACACAGGGGGACTTTGTTAATGATCTCAAGGCAGCTGGGACCACAGTCACCAAGAAAACCATTGGTAACACATTACTCCGTAAAGGTTTAAAATCCTGCAGTGCCCTACAGGTCCCCTTGCTCAAGAAGGCACATGTGCAGGCCCGTCTGAAGTTTGCCAATGAACATCTGGATGATTCTGTGAGTGATTGGGAGAAGGTGCTGTGGTCAGATGAGGCAAAAATTGAGGTCTTTGGCATTAACTCAACTCTCCGTGTTTGGAGGAAGAGAAATGCTGCCTATCACCCAAAGAACACTGTCCTCACTGTCAAACATGGAGGTGGAAACATTATATTTTGGGGGTATTTCTCTGCTAAGGGCACAGGACTACTTCACTGCATTAATGGGAGAATGCATGGAGCCATGTACCATAAAATCCTGAGTGACAACCTCCTTCCCTCTGCCAGGACATTAAAAATGGGTCGAGGCTGGGTCTTCCAGCAAGACAATGACCCAAAACATACAGCCAAGGCAACAAAGGGAGTTTCTCAAAAAGAAGCACATTAAGGTCATGGAGTGTGGCCTAGCCAGTCTCAAGACCTTGATCACATAGAAAACTTATGGAGGGAGTTGAAGCTCCGAGTTGCCAAGCGACAGCCTCAAAATCTTACTTAGAGATGATCTGCAAAGAGGAGTGGACCAAAATTCCTCCTGACATGTGCACAAACTTCATCATCAACTACAAAAACGTCTGACTGCTGTGCTTGCCAACAAGGGTTTTGCTACAAAGTATTAAGTCTTGTTGCCAGAGAGATCAAACACTTATTTCTCACTGCAAAATGCAAATACATTTATATAATTCATACATTGTGATTTTCTGGATTTTATTTTTGATGTTCTATCTCTCATTGTTAAAATTAACCTACCCTTAAAATTATAGACTGTTCATGTCTTTGTCAGTAGGCAAACTTACAAAATCAGCAAGGGATCAAATACTTATTTCCCCAACTGTATATACAGTACTGTGCAAAACTTTTAGGCAGGTGTGGAAAAAATTGTGCAAAGTAACTAAAGAGGCTTTGTCAGTGGTCATCTGACAGCTAAAAAATGATTACCATGGACAAGCTAAGCACAAGCCACTCTGCTTACCAGATCCCAGGGGTTCTCCTGGCCATCACCCTTTAACCCCTGTACAGGAATCTGGACTTAAACAGGTGCCCATGAACTGGGACCATGGGGAATAAGTTTCTGTATGTTGGTGCTAGCTAATAGGAGTGGTCAAGTAGCTGACTCAAAACCAAGAGGGCAGCAAAGACAAAAAATCCTCAGACAGGATAAAGATCAATAAGGTACAAATAGAAAAATATAGACACTATTATTATTAATATTTATTTATTTAGCGCCATTGATTCCATGGTGCTGTACAAGAGAAGGGGTTACATACAAATTACAGATATCACTTACAGTAAACAAACTAACAATCACAGACTGATATAGAGGGGAGAGAGGACCCTGCCCTTTCGGGCTTACATTCTATAGGATGTCTACACTATGCAAGAGCCAAAACCACAAACTGTAACAGAGGAGCACAACACTATTTCTGGCTTGTTCCAGCAGAAGGCTTGAAGCTTTACTAGGGTGTGGTGTCTCCAAATGGCTGAAGCAAGGAGCTGATAACTTTAGCTGGAGAACACACACCCACACTGCATGGAAATATAGGAACTGGGGTGCAGGAAAATGGAAACAGGTGCTGAGGACTGATGAGTAGAGATGAGAGAATATGTGGTTCGGATTACAATCGCCGTATGGTAAATTCAGATTTGGCAATCGTTTTCCGAACATATTTGCTCATCTCTACTGATGTGTCAAAATTTGAAATATTTGTAATAGAAGGCAGTTTATTTACTGAAGGACTAGAGAAGTACAATAATGAGTGCCTGCAGACAACTGTGAAGCATGGTGGAGGCTCCTCGCAAGTTTTGGGCTGCATTTCAGCAAAGGGAGTCAGGATTAATTAATGGCGTCCTCAATTCTGAGTAACACACGAAGATAATAATACATCATGCAGTACCATCAGGGAGGTGTCTGGTTGGCTTCAAATTTATTTTTCAGAAGGACAACAACCCCAAATATACAACCAATGTCATTAAGAACTATTTTAAAGAAGAACAAGGACTCCTGAAAGTGATGATATGGTGCCTATTGAGACCTGATCTCAACATCATTGATTCTGTCTGGGATTACATGGAAGGAAAAAACATAGAAGATGGATCTATAACTGTGCTACTGAAGATACCATATGATGAAAAAGGAGATTCAGGAGTCGACGAGTTGAAAATTGCAGTTTTATTAGTCAATGTGTTTCAAAGTTCACAGACTTCTTCCTCAGGACAAAACCATTTTATTGCACTATCGTCTTCCAGTTTTCTCGTATTACATGAACAGATAGAAGGATTTTCACAAGTCTACATCCACAAAAGATCTGTGGTTAGTTCTCCAAGATGTTTGGCAAAAATTTCTTGTCGAGATCCTTAAAAAATTGTTTGCAAGTGTACTTAGAAGAACTGATGCTTGGATCCTGGTTTGAAGGCATACAGTAATCACGCCAAATATTAATATGATTTAGATTTCTGTTTTGTTCGTTCACTTTGCATTTTGTTATGTGATGAAATAAACTATTAACACTTCTATGTTTGAAAACACTCTTACTTTGCAGCATTTTTTGAACACCAACCAAGAACATTTGTATGTGTGTTTACATAGGTTTAGTTGAATTGAATTTAATTCACCCAGGGGAAAGGCAAACACTGAATGTTACCTAAGGAAAACCTAAATTTCTTATTGAATACAGGCACCCTATTTGATTTGACTTGCGGTACAGAAATAACAGAGCTTTGCTCTTTCAGAACTGGTCCATACACTCTAGTCCTCACACTTTCATACAACGCTTTAATCAGTATTTTGACAGGTCTCAAGTGAGCTATGCTAGTGTTATTAATATGATTCATGCAAAAAATAACCTAAACTTTTGATAAGAAATTACTATAGTTAAAATAATTTAAGCAGCACATCCAATCCATTGTACAGAGGTCAAATAAGTATTGAACACGTCTCACCAATTTTCTAAGTAAATATATTTCTAAAGGTACTATTGGCATGAAATTCTCACCGGATGTCGGCAACAACCTATCCAATCCACACAAGAAACAAAATCAAACCATAGCTGTCCATAAATTAAGCTACAGTGGGTACGGAAAGTATTCAGATCCCTTTAAATGTTTCACACTTTGTTTCATTGCAGCCATTTAGTAAACACAAAAAAAGTTCATTTTTTTTCTCATTAATGTACACTCTGCACTCCACCTTGACTGAAAAAATAGAAATGCAGAAATTTTTGAAAATTTATTAAAAAAGAAAAACTGAAATATCACTTAGTTGGTTGCTATTCAGATTCATGTCAGCTGTTTTTGCTTTTTGCCTCTTGTCTATAGTTGAACCTTGTTTTAGGGATCCATATTTGGGATTATATTATACATCATTTTGGCATCTAGAGCTTACAGGTTTTGTATAGCGACACTGGTCTATTCAGACATGGGTTTATAACCTTATTAGGCAGAATCTCTTTGATTTTGTAGCTCCAATTTAACTCTATTTTTTTTTAACGATACCTTCAATAAAGATGATTTAATTGTAGTTTTGGCTTATGCTTCCTTGTTCTATTTGGATTTGCTTGAACTTGGGAAGTGCCATTTATTTAGGCCAATCATTTGTAGGTTTATCTAGTTGTGTGGTGAGTATATTGTACCCCCAGGTGCTTCACAGAAGTTTATAATGTTGAGTGGTGAAAATAAAAAAAAAAAATCACATTTTCCCCACAAAAATGTTTTTAGCCCCAATTTTTTTGTTTTCAAAAGGGTAACAGGAAAAAATGGACCCCAAAATTTGTTATGCAATCTCTCTTCAATACTCAGATACCCCATATGCGGGGGAAGACTACTGTTTGGGGGCACAGCAAGGCTGAAAAAGGATGGAGCAATGTTTTGGAACGCAGATTTTGATGGAATATTCTGCAAGTGTCATGTCGCATTTGGAAGCCCCTGATGTGCCTAAACAGTGAAAAACCCCAAGTGACCCAATTCTGGATACTAGATCCCTCAAGGAATTTATCTAGATGTGTGGTGAGCTGTTGTGAATTCTCTCTCTGGCTTCCCTCTGGTGATTACTGAAGGTAGTGGAGCTGGTCAGATTGACAGAGGGGTTGCGACTTCTCTTTCTGGACTCCCTCTGGTGGTTACTGGAGGTAGTGGAGCTGATCTGATTGACAGAGGCTTGCCACCTGATAATGAGGAAGACGATTGGAGATCTGGGGTTTCTGATTGGGATTTAAGACAGCTGACTCCCTCTATCCCTGCTGGTGATTTTCTTCCTGTGCCTTCTGAGGTCTGATGTTTCCTACTCTTTCCCTGCATGGTTCAGCTAAGTGGTTCATTTGCTATTCTGTTTGCATTTGATTTGGTTTTGTCTATCTCTGCTTTGTGCAGGTCAGCCAGCTCCGGCTGGGGCTGTGCTGAATCACCACCCATATGTTACTGCATGTGCCAGTTTGTTTTGTCCCCTGTTATATTGGTTTCTTTTTGCTTTGCTTTCAGAATATACCAGAGTGCTGATATAGTGGGGGCGAAGTCGTGCGACCTCAGTGTTTTTTGTGCATCAAACGTGTTGGACTTTTTGCAGGGTTTTTTGTGTGATTGCAGACAGTGTCTTTCCTTTCCTGTCCTGTCTAGTTTGAGTTTTCGTCTTGTCTCACTGACCATATATGTTTGGGGGCTATCTATTCCTTTGGGGTCTGCTCTGGGGCAGTTTAGATTTCCCCTTTCTTGCTTTAGGCTTAGTTAGCTCTCCGGCTCTGCCGAGGCGTCTAGGATCATCGTAGGTACGCTCCACGGCTACTGCTATTTGTGTGGACAGGATCAGGGGTCTGCGTCCAGTTAGCTACCAACCTCTCTGGTTTTCTGTGGCTTAGCTTGGGCCTTCTATTCTCTTCGGTGCCCATTCATAACACTGAGCACCCTGTACCTCCAGATGCTACATAGAAGTTAATAACATTGAGCCATGAAAATAAAAAAAATCACATTTTTTTTCCCACAAAAATGCTCTTAAATCTGAAATTGCTTTAAATTTTTACAGAGTTCACCATGCAATAAAATTGACATGTTATCGTCATTCTGCAGGACAATATGACTACATTAATACCGATTTATACCTTTTTTAATGTTCTACTACTTTTTCACAAGAAAAATCACTTTGTTTGTTCATCATAATGTAAGAACCCATTTTTTTCAATTTTCTTTATAAAAAACTGTATTAGGACTTGTTTTGACATGATGAGCTGTAGTTTTTCTTGGTATCATTTTGGAATACATAAAACTTTTTGGTCACTTTTTATTTAATTTTTTGAGCCAATATTAACGTAAATGACAATTATGGCATAGGTTTTCATATTTTTTTTACTCATTTACCATATGATATGAAACTTGATACAGTTTATAGTATAGGTCAATGCAAATGCGACAATACCAAAAAATAGATGTTTTTGTGAATATTGGGATTTTGGTTTTTTTATTATTAAAAATGTGATTTTTATTTTTAAATTTGTTAAAACACATAAAAACATTTTTTTTTCTTGGTATTATACTTAGTAATACCAAAAGGGGACTTGGACCTACGATCCCCCTGTTCTCATTAACAGGGCTGCTGCAAGAGATTTAAGGGCCCCATATCGGCAAAATTTTCTGGTCCCCTTGAAACTTTGCCCAGGCTCCACCCCAGCTCCACCTCCAACCCTGGAATCTTCCACAGTTTCATCGCCCACTCTTGGAAAAACCACATCCTCACCAATCACACATTAACAATTCCCATCGAACACAATATCATATACAAATCAGCTTTTGTTTTGGCAAAAAAAAATTTTAAACTGCCACCACGACAAGACAGACTCTTTTGGCAGGGCTCTACTCTACTCAACCTATTAAACATTTCTTAAACTACCCAATACACTTTTTAGGTATAGTTTATGTTTTTTTTTCTTTAAGGGAATGTGTCGCATACATTTTTTAAGTAATTAAAACCAGACTGTGATAATTTTTGTATAATCTGATTGGCTAAAGGATATGAAGCCCATTTTCAGGCCTCCCTGTTGCCATAGCACCATCAGCACCCCGGTAATGTTCTGGAGTGTGGCGATAGGCTGCCAAAGGGAGCTACTGTATATACTTGAGTATAAGCCGATCTGAGTATAAGCCGACCCCCCTAATTTTGCCACAAAAAAACTGGGAAAACTTATTGACTCGAGTATAAGCCTAGAGTGGGAAATGCTCCATAGATTATTCCCCCATATGGTGTCCCCAGAAGAAACTCCATAGATTATTCCCCCATATGGTGTCCCCATAAGAAGTGCCTTAGATTATTCCCCCATATGGTGACCCCATAAGAAGCGCCTTAGATTATTCCGCCATGTGCTGCCGCTGCTGCATGTAAAAATAAAAAAAATGACATACTCACCTCTCCGTCGCTGGGTGTCAGATACTCACCTGTCCTGCGTCCATGGCTGCTCACCACTATCTGCCACGTCATCGGTCAGTGACGTTCAGACTGCAGGGGGCGCGGTGTGCACTAATCACGTCACCACGCCCTCTGCTGTCTGAAGTCACTGACCGATGACAGACAGCAGCAAGCAGCCATGGATGCAGGACAGGTGAGTATCGCTATACTTACCCGTCCTGACGCTGTCTCTTGAGCTCCCAGCTTCTCCGCGCTCTCTTCCTGCGTTCAGCGGTCATGTGAAACCGCTCATTAAAACTCCTGAATATGCGCATATTCATGAGTTTTAATGAGCGGTACCACGTGACCGCTGAAGGCAGGAAGAGAGAGCGCGGAGAAGCTGGGGGCTCAAGAGACAGCGTCAGGACGGGTAAGTATGATCTGACACCTCCGACCCCCCTGTGTATATGACTCGCGTATAAGCCGAGAGGGGGACTTTCAACCCAAAAAAATGGGCTGAAAATCTTGGCTTATATTCGAGTATATACAGTATTTAATTTTGTCAGATTCCTCTTGTCACTGTCTCTAATGAGAGCGACATATGAGGGGATCAAGTGCTAAGTTCAGCGCTATGTCCAGTCTCAGCACTTGCCGCAGGATCTTGGTTATGTATAACAGCTGGCTCCTGCAGCAGTTGGCATGGGCATGACTCCTGTGCCTGTGCCATTCATCAAATATAACTGTATGCCTGATTATAGAAATTCACTTTCAATCTGGACGTGCAGTTATGCCCATTTGTGGGAATGGATTAAACATGGCTAAATACCTTCTAACAGTATGGATTATGACACTCGCATGTTCTCTTTTACATACTCTAACGGATCTGCCACTAGATTTTACAATGTAAACTGCGTATAATTTTGAAAAGGTCTCTTTCACCTGATGAGGCTGGTGTTCTTACCTTGAAAATTCAAGTCAGAATGGCTGTATAGTCATGATACTAAAAAGAGCAATTTATGAGTCCAGGAGAGCTCATGAGTCATAAGGTATTGAGTTGCCACACTACCAATGTGTTTGACAACAGCAGCTTGTACACAGCACGTTCTGAAAATGCAAGATCAGAACCAGGAGGGACACTGATGAGCTGTCAGTCGGGTTAGCTAGACAGAGACTTGGCATAAACTTAAATTATACTACTATTCTAATATGGATTTTAAAAGTAAATACACCAGTTTCATCAAGTCTAGGACTTCTAATCAACCCCTTTATGGGAAGCCAATCTTCGCTTGCGACTTTGTTCTTCCTCCACTTAGAAGAACCATGACTTTTTTATTTTGCCATTAACATAGCAGAATAAGGGCTTGTTTTTTGCAGGATGAGTTATAGTTTTTAATGACACCATTAACTTTACCACAAACAGTGGCTTGTGAAACCTCCTTTGTATTTTCTTAGTTTTGCTACCTCACAACCTGGAATTTCACTGTTTTTTAAGGTTTGTATCAGTTCATGTAAAGAACATGGCTCCAACTGTGAACATTTGGTTTTCTTTTTATTGTGAAACAAACAACAAATAGGACAAAACAACTGCAAACATCAGTGTGTATAACTATTTATCCTCCTAAGGTCAGTACTTTGCAAAGACTACATGTGCGACAATTACAGCTGCAAGTCACTTTGAAAAAGTCTTTATGAGCTTTCCACATCTTGCCATTGAGATTTTGCCCATTCATCAAGGCAAAACTGATCCAGCTCCTTTAAGTCAGATGCTTTCCTCTGGTGAACAGCAATCTTCAAGTCTGACAACTGATTCTCAATTGGATTAAGGTCAGGGCCTTGGCTAGGCCGCTCCAAAACATTTACATGTTTCCCTTAAACCACTCGAGTGTTGTTTTAACAGTATGCTTTGGGTCATTGCCATGTTGGAAGGTGAAACTCGGTCCCAGTCTCAAATAAGTGACAGACTGAGACAGGTTTTGCTCAAGAATACCCATGCATTTTGAAGAATCCATGTTCCCCTTTACCCAGACCATGTTCCCTGTTCCTGCTGCTGAAAAACATCCCGACAACATGATGCTGCCACCACATTTCACTGTAGGGATGAAGTTCTTGGTGTGATGAGCTGTGTTGGTTTGGTGCCAGACATAACGTTTACCTTGGTGGCAAAAAGTTCAATTTTGGGCTCATCTGATCACAGCACCTTCCGCCATATCTTTGGGGAGTCTCCCAAAAGTTTTTTGTTAAACTCAAACAAGCCTAACAATTTTTGTGTGTAAGTAAAGGCTTTTTCTACCCACTCTTCCATAAAGGCCACCTCTACGGAGTGTAAGGCTTATTGTGGTGGTATGGACAGATGCTCAGTTCTCTGCTTGGGAACTCTGTGTCACGCGGGGCTTAGGTCAACTAAGGCAGAAATACCCGGGGCCCCTGTGGTGTCCCTTTCACTAGGGGAAACCCTGTCTGACCCTCAACTCAGGGTTTTTGCTGAAGGTGCAAATGCCTGAGCCTCCACCCTTTCCTTATCTCCTGCTCATCCCTAAGCTTAACCCTCCACCCTCCACCCAGTGAGGAGACAAACCACCAAAGCCCCAAACAATAAAGACAGACAGGGAGAACTTAAACTGCACCGCGCCGCATACACACAGGACTATACAGTAATGTGAACAGGGCACAACAAAACACAAATATGGGAAGGCGAGAAGGTAACAATGGATCATACGACACCAGATATGAATCTCTCTCTCTCTCCAACACCTCCACTCCAGACCGGAACCACTTGGTATGACACACAAGCTATAATCGGCGACGCCCATAGGCCAGCATGACTATTTAAAGACCGTGGGCGTGACCAAACATCCAACCTGATCTTCAGCTAGATTAACCCCCGATAGCCTGAGAAACTCAAGCCGGCGCCACTGAGGCTATAGTGGACGGAGGTGGAACTACCTCTGCCTGCCGGACGCTGTGGTGTGAACAGCGTCCGACATGACAGTACCCCGTCTTCTACGAGGGACCCCAGGGCCCTCAAGACTCATAGGACCCGGCTTGTCCGGATGACGACGGTGAAAAGAACTGACCAGCCGATCTGCATGTATGTCCGAGGCTGGTACCCAAGACCTCTCCTCCGGACCATACCCCCGCCAGTGTACCAAATACTGAAGAGTACGGCGCACTACTCGAGAGTCCACTACCTTGGAGACCTCAAACTCTAAATCGCCATCCACCATGACTGGAGGTGGCATCGGCGTCGTGTCCACAGGGCCTACCACCTTTTTCAATAAAGCCCTGTGAAACACGTTGTGTATCTTGTATACTGCATGGAGTTCCAACCGATAAGCAACTGGGTTAATGATGGCAGCAATCTTAAAAGGCCCAATAAACCTTGGACCCATTTTTAAAGATGGAATTTTGAGTTTTATATTTTTAGTCGCTAACCACACCCATTCACCCACACACAGGTCCGGACCTGGCACGCGTCTACTGTCAGCCACCCGCTTGTACCTCGCACTCATGCTCAACAATCGCTGTTTCACCCTCCTCCAGACCGATGATAATTGAGCTCCTAGCTGGTCCTCCTCCGGGACGCCCCCTGAGTCACCCTGACATAAGGTACAAAATTGAGGATGTTGACCGTAAACACAAAAGAACGGAGACTCTCCCGATGACTCTTGACGGTGATTATTTAACGCGAACTCGGCCAGAGGAAGGAAAGTAGACCACTCCTCTTGGTTGTCGGACACAAAGCATCGTAAATACTGCTCCAGATTTTGGTTCATGCGCTCAGTTTGACCATTTGACTGTGGATGAAACGCCGATGAATGTGACAACTTGATCCCCAAACGTGAGCAAAAGGCTTTCCAAAACCTCGCCACAAATTGAGTTCCCCTATCAGACACTATGTCCGACGGAACTCCGTGGAGTCTGACCACCTCCCGCACAAACACCTGAGCCAACGTCTTTGCATTGGGCAAGGAGGGCAACGAGACAAAATGCGCCATCTTTGAAAATCTGTCAACCACCACCAGGATGACCGTGTTCCCCGCCGAGACTGGCAAGTCAGTGATAAAATCCATGGAGATTTCTGTCCATGGCCTATTAGGCACCCCCAGAGGCTGTAGTGTGCCAGCAGGATGGGCTCGGGGCGACTTGGCCCTAGCGCACGTGATGCAAGCTGCCACGTACGAGACGACGTCTTGCCGGATTTTGGGCCACCAGAAACGACGCGATACCAGCTCCAAGGTGCCCTTAACCCCTGGATGACCAGCCAGTACTGAGTCGTGATGTTCCCTCAACACCTTAAGACGAAGATGAAGGGGTACAAATGATTTGTTGGCGGGAAGTCCAGGCGGTACCTCCTCTTGGGCCTCGGCAATCTCCGCCTCTACCTCAGTCGTGAGAGCCGAAACCACTACACCTTCCTGGAGGATGGGTACCGGCTCTTCCCGAGGTTCTCCCCCCCGGAAAACACCTGGACAAGGCATCCGCCTTGGTGTTTTTAGCCCCGGGACGGTAAGTCACCAGAAAATTGAAACGTGTAAAGAACAATGCCCAGCGAGCCTGCCTAGGAGACAGACGCTTGGCCGACTCCAGATAGAGCAGGTTCTTATGGTCGGTGATGACTGTGACCTGGTGAGCCGCCCCCTCCAAGAAGTGTCGCCATTCCTCAAAAGCCAATTTGATGGCCAACAACTCCCTGTTGCCGATATCATAATTCCGTTCGGCCGGCGACAGCTTCTTGGAGAAGTAGGCGCATGGATGCATATCGCTCAAAGATGAGCCCTGTGACAGTACTGCCCCCACTCCCACCTCAGACGCATCAACCTCCACCACAAAAGGTTTAGACACGTCCGGTTGCACCAGAATGGGGGCTGAAGCAAAACTGTTCTTCAGACGCTCAAATGCACGTATCGCCACCTCAGACCAGCTAGTCAGATCTGTACCTTTTTTTGTCATGTCCGTGAGCGGTTTGGCTATAGTAGAAAAGTGTTTTATAAATTTCCTATAATAATTAGCAAACCCAAGGAACCGCTGGAGCGCTTTCAGATTATCAGGCCTTTCCCATTGTAGCACCGCTTGCACCTTAGCGGTGTCCAATTTAAACCCTGCGGCGGACACAATATATCCCAAAAAAGGCAACTCCTGAACAAAAAATAAGCATTTTTCCAGCTTAGCATAGAGCTTATTCTCACGGAGCAACTGTAACACCTGCCTGACATGCTCTAAATTAATGTCCCGGTCGCTCGAATAAATGAGGATATCATCCAGGTATACGATCACAAATTTCCCCAGGACATGAGCAAATACGTCATTAATAAAATGTTGGAAAACAGCAGGCGCGGTTGTCAACCCAAATGGCATAACCAGACTCTCAAAATGACCCTCAGGAGTGTTAAAGGCCGTCTTCCACTCATCCCCCTGACGGACCCTTATGAGGTTATACGCCCCCCTGAGGTCAAGCTTGGAAAACCACTTTGCCCCCGCCTCCTGGTTGAACAAATCAGGGATCAAAGGCATCGGGTATGGATCACGGATCGTAATCTGGTTTAACTCCCGGAAATCCAGACACGGCCGTAACCCCCATCTTTCTTCTTAATGAAGAAAAACCCCGCTGCTACAGGCGAGGACGAAGGCCGGATGTGTCCTTTGCTCAGACTCTCCGCGATGTAGTCTTTCAGAGCTTGTCTCTCTGGACCAGAAATATTAAACATCCTGGCCTTAGGTAATTTGGCCCCAGGTTTTAACCTAATCGCACAGTCATAGGCTCTATGTGGAGGCAGTTCTGAGCAACCCTTCTCAGAGAAAACATCCGCGAAATCCTGCAAAGCCTCTGGAAGGCTGGGCGTCACGGCGGACACACATGTGGCCAAGCAATTGTCCTGGCAAAAACCACTCCATTGGACTATGTCCTGAGTTTTCCAATCAATCACCGGGTTGTGCCTGGACAACCATGGAAAACCCAAGACCATTTGTGCTGGGAGATTACGGAGGACCCTACATGTAACCCACTCCGAATGTAGGACCCCAATGTGGAGTTTCACCTCAGCCACAAACTCCGTAATCTCCCCCTGAGGGAGGGGAGCGGCATTAATGGTAACCACCTGAATAGGATGAGGGAGTTTTTCTATCTTAAACCCAGCAGTGCGTGCAAACTCCTCATCTATGAGATTGGTGGCGGAACCGCTATCCACAAACACTGATATTGGTAGCTCTCTGCCCGCGATAATAACCTTGGCAGGGAGCATACATTGAGATACCATCATGGAGGATATGCATACGCTCAGTTGGGTCTCCTCCATACCCACTGAGCTTAGTAGTTTTCCGCCGGTGTGACCTTCTTCGGTAGCACAGGACAAGCGTTAACATAATGATTCCTTTTACCACAGTAAAAACATGCTCCGGGCTTCGTGAACCCAGGGACGCGACGCTTAACCTGTGACACCCCCGCAATTTGCATAGGTTCAGTGGGCTCACCTGCAGCAACCACACTTGCACCCCTGCTTTCCCCCAGGGGTAGCGTCTCCTGTGCCCCCTGACGCAAACGGCGATCAATACGTATAACCAAACTCATGGCAGACTCCAACGATGCAGGAGTCTCATACATCAGGAGGGCCTGTTTAACTCTTCCTGAAACCCCATGGATAAACTGACTCCGCAGCGCTGGGTCGTTCCACTGTGTGTCTACTGCCCAACGGCGAAATTCAGAGCAATAGTCTTCCGCCATACGTCCCCCCTGACGGAGGGCGCGGATTTTAGATTCTGCTAGAGCTAATCTGTCGGGATCATCATAAATGAGCCCGAGTGCAGAAAAAACATTATCGACAGAATGAAATGTAGCAGAGTCAGCTGGTAAGGAAAATGCCCATGCTTGGGGGTCCCCACTCAGTAATGATAACACCAGGCCCACCCGCTGAGCCTCGTTACCTGAGGAGACCGGGCGCATGCGGAAGTATAACTTGCAGGCCTCCCGAAATATGACAAATTTGCTGCGTTCCCCTGAGAATCGTTCTGGCAGCGGGATCTTGGGCTCTGCACCGACACCTGCAGATGCCATTTGCACCTTCGCGACTACCAGGCCCTGCTGCTGAACTGCCCCTTTCAACTCGGAGACCTGTAAGGACAGCGCCGCCAACTGGCGGGTTATGGAATCCATGGGATCCATGGACTCCTGAAAAATGTGGGCCGATTATAATGTCACGCGGGGCTTAGGTCAACTAAGGCAGAAATACCCGGGGCCCCTGTGGTGTCCCTTTCACTAGGGGAAACCCTGTCTGACCCTCAACTCAGGGTTTTTGCTGAAGGTGCAAATGCCTGAGCCTCCACCCTTTCCTTATCTCCTGCTCAGCCCTAAGCTTAACCCTCCACCCTCCACCCAGTGAGGAGACAAACCACCAAAGCCCCAAACAATAAAGACAGACAGGGAGAACTTAAACTGCACCGCGCCGCATAGAATCATAGAATCATAGAATCATAGAATCGTAGAGTTGGAAGGGACCTCCTGGGCCATCTGGTCCAACCCCCTGCTCAAAGCAGGATTCGCTAAATCATCCCAGTCAGATGTCTGTCCAGCCTCTGTTTGAAGACTTCCATTGAAGGAGAACTCACCACTTCTCGTGGCAGCCTGTTCCACTCATTGATCACTCTAACTGTCAAAAAGTTTTTTCTAATATCTAATCTGTGTCTCCTCCCATTCAGTTTCATCCCATTGCTTCTAGTCTTTCCTTGTGCAAATGAGAATAAAGTTGATCCTTCTACAATGTGACAGCCCTTGAGATATTTGTAGACAGCTATTAAGTCTCCTCTCAGTCTTCTCTTTTGCAAACTAAACATTCCCAAATCCTGCAACCTTTCCTCATAAGACAGGGTTTGCAGACCGGTCACCATTCTGGTCGCTCTTTTCTGAACTTGCTCCAGTTTGTTGATGTCTTTTTTAAAATGTGGTGCCCAAAACTGGACACAATATTCCAGATGAGGTCTGACCAAAGAGGAGTAGAGGGAAATAATGACTTCACGTGATCTAGACTGTATGCTTCTGTTAATACATCCTAGAATTGCATTTGCCTTTTTTGCTGCTGCATCACACTGTTGACTCATATTCAGTTTGTGATCTATTAGTATACCCAAGTCTTTTTCACATGTGCTGTCACTTAGCCCTATTCCTCCCATTCTATATATGCTTTTTTCATTTTTATTGCCCAGATGTAGTACTTTGCATTTCTCCCTGTTAAAAACCATTCTGTTAGTTGCTGCCCACTTCTCCAGTTTATTTAAATCTTTTTGAATCCTCTCTCTCTCTTCTCTAGTATTAGCTATCCCTCCTAGCTTTGTGTCATCAGCAAATTTAATCAGTTTACCCTCAATTCCTTCATCTAAATCGTTGATAAAGATGTTGAACAATACAGGGCCCAGGACAGAGCCCTGTGGTACCCCACTTGAGACATTCTTCCAACTGGATGTGCAGCCATTTACGACCACTCTTTGGGTCCGATCACTAAGCCAGTTATGAATCCACCTAACAGTTGCCTTGTCCATTCCATACTTAGTCATTTTTTCAATAAGGATTGTATGAGAGACTTTGTCAAATGCTTTGCTGAAGTCAAGATATACTATATCTACAGCATTTCCCTGATCCACCCAATCAGTGATTCCGTCATAGAAGGAAATTAAGTTAGTCTGACATGACTTATTAGTTACAAACCCATGCTGACTCTGTTTAATCACTTCATTCTTATCTAGGTATTGACATACATGTTGTTTAATAATTTGTTCAAAGATCTTTCCTGGTATAGAAGTCAGACTCACCGGCCTATAGTTGCCTGGGTCCACCTTCTTCCCCTTTTTGAAGATAGGAACAACATTTGCTCTTCTCCAGTCTTCTGGCACTTCTCCTGTTCTCCAAGAATTTTCAAAGATTATGGAGAGGGGTTCAAAAATTTCTTCTGCTATCTCCTTCAGTACTCTGGGGTGTAATTCATCTGGACCTGGAGACTTGAATTCATTTAGGTTAGCTAAGTGTTTCCTCACTATCTTTCTGTTTATAGATATCCTGGATTCTTCTATTCCCTTAATAGGACAGTGAATAACAGTTGATGTTACATTTCCTTTCTGAGAGAAAACAGATGCAAAATAGGAATTTAAAAGTTCAGCCTTCTCAACATCCTGTCTTACCATTTCATCATTTTCATCCTGTAAAAACCCTATAGCATCTTTGACTTTTCTTTTACTTTTGACATATCCCCAAAATCCTTTATTATTGCTTTTGACATCTCTTGCAAGCCTCAATTCATTTTCAGCTTTGGATAATCTGATTTGTGCCCTGCAGGTTCTGCAGACAGCATTATATTCTTCTTTAGATATGCCTCCCTCTTTCCATTTTATAAACATTTTTTTCTTCCTTTTTAGCATGTGCTTAAGTTCTGTGTTCATCCATCCTGGTTTCTTTAAATGCTTCCTATTCTTCCCTCTTTTCGGAATTGTTAACAACTGTGCTTTGAGAATTTCATTTTTCAAGATTTCCCATCCTTCCTGGACATTTTTGTCTTTAAGGATATCCAGCCATTGGATCCCTCCAATTCTCTTTCTGAATCCCTTAAAATCTGCCTTTCTGAAATCTAACCTTGACGTCTGAGTCTTCACAGGTCTTCCGCCTCTAGTTATCCAAAATTCTAAAATAGCATGGTCGCTACCTCCTAGGGTCCCAGCCACTTTTACCTCCTCAACCATTTCCTCCCTGTTTATAAGGATTAGATCCAAGGTAGCAGTTCCCCTTGTTTTCTCCCTTACCTTTTGGAAGATAAAGTTGTCAGCAAGAGAGGATAAGAATTTCCTTGACCTGTTAGTTTTGCCTGAGAGAGATTCCCAACAAATGTCTGGATAGTTGAAATCTCCCATGACAACTATGTCATATTTTTTGGAGAACTTGGCCATTTGATGCATAAAGAGTTCATCCATATCTTCAGCTTGCACAGGCGGCCTGTAGTAAATGCCTACAATGGTGTCCTTTCCATTGTTCTGTCCTTGTATTCTTACCCAAACAGTTTCCACAGAACTCCCAGTCTCTGAAGCTTCAATCTCTGTGCAGATATACGCGTTTCTAACATACAATGTGACACCCCCTCCTCGTTTATCAAGTCTGTTTCTTGCAAATAAGTTGTATCCTTCTAGTCTTGTATTCCAATCATGTGTATTGTCCCACCAAGTTTCAGTGATTCCAATGACATCATATTTCTTTTCCTCTGTTAGTAGTTCCAATTCTCCTTGTTTGTTGCCCATGCTTTGTGCATTAGTATAGAAACATTTTAGTTTGTGATTGGTTTCTCTTTCTCCAATATTTTTATTAATTAGATTATTTCGTCTTTGTTCTTCCTTTCCACTTCTAATAGCAGAGTTCTCAATAGCATTTGTCAGGTGTATGGCTTTTTCTGGTCTTTTGCTTCCCTTCCCATGTTGTTCTAGTTTAAAGCTCTCCTTACAAGTGTAGCAAGGCGACTTCCAAATACATGCTTTCCAGTCTTCGTAAGGTGCACCCCATCTCTAGCAAGTAGTCCATCGTATAAGTAGTTCACTCCGTGATCCAGAAATCCAAATCGTTGCTGACGGCACCATCGACGTAGCATACACACAGGACTATACAGTAATGTGAACAGGGCACAACAAAACACAAATATGGGAAGGCGAGAAGGTAACAATGGATCATACGACACCAGATATGAATCTCTCTCTCTCTCCAACACCTCCACTCCAGACCGGAACCACTTGGTATGACACACAAGCTATAATCGGCGACGCCCATAGGACAGCACGACTATTTAAAGACCGTGGGCGTGACCAAACATCCAACCTGATCTTCAGCTAGATTAACCCCCGATAGCCTGAGAAACTCAAGCCGGCGCCACTGAGGCTATAGTGGACGGAGGTGGAACTACCTCTGCCTGCCGGACGCTGTGGTGTGAACAGCGTCCGACATGACACTCTGCAGCTCGTCCAGGGTTACCTTTGTTCTCTATGCTGCCTCTCTAATTAATGCCCTCTTTTACCTGGGCTGAGAGTTTTGGTGGGTGGTCCTCTCTTGGCAGGTTTGTTGAGGTACCATCTTCTTTCCATTTGATGATAATGGATTTGATGGTGCTCCGGGGAATCATCAGAGATTGGGATATTTTTTATAACCCAACCGTGACTTGTACTTCTCAACAATTTTAACCCTGACTTGTTTGGAGATTTCTTTGGTCTTCATGGTGTTTGGTTAGTGGTGCCTCTTGCTTAATAGTGTTGCAGTCTCTGTGGTTTTTCAGAATAGGTATGTATTTACTGACAGACCATATGACACTTAGATTGCACACAGGTGGAATTCCTTTCACTAAAAATGTGACTTATGAAGGTAATTGCTTGCACCATAAATTTTTAGGACCTTCATCATAAAAGGGCTGAATATATATGCACATGCCAATTTTTTGTTATTTGATCCCATAAATTTCATTTATATATACATTTATCTCACTTCAATTCATCAACTTAGACTATTGCTAATGCATCACACACAAATCAAATTAAAAAATATTTAAACACTGGTTGTAATATAACAACATAGGTAAAAAGCAGAGGGTTTGGAATACTGTTGCAAACCATTGTAATGTACTGAAAATTAGGAAAAAAGTCCAAGTTCGGTGAAATGGTGAATAAAGCAATTTTTTCTCCAACCATTGTTATTTGGGTGTCATGAACCATTTTCGAATTTGTGGCAGCTTTGGTTCCACTCAGTTTAAAACTTTTTTCCTTTTGGACCATTGGGGGTTAATGTCAGTTTTTCCCTCGCTGACAAGCTGGTGTTACTGCAATGCTGCAGGGTCAGCTGATGCAGGTGGTGACCACTCCCATCATCCTTTAAAAGGTTACCTGATGCATCAGCTGACTGTTGGTGATACAGTTCCTTTCTGGAGACCAACCTAACAGGAGCAGCTCTCTGGTGTGAGCCACGCCTGGTGTGCTGGGAGTTCAGTTGCTGTTGTTATCTGCATGTTAGAATCTGTTCTGTTTGTGACTATCTGCCATTTTCTTGTAGTGTTCTGGCTGCTGGTCTTTTTCCTCTGGTGCTGGGTTTGTCTTGGGTCAGGTGATTGTATCACCTTTTATTAACCTGCACCTGTCTCCCATTCCTTGCTGAACAACAGTGTTAATCAGCTTAAGTTCTGGCTTGGAGCTTTGCTTTGCCTTCTGTGTGTTTAATTTAGTGTAGTGCTGGGACCTCTGGGTCTTCTAGTCTTAGTTTCTGTTTTGAGTTTGTTTCTGCAGCCTTCTTTTTGATTTCTTCTAGGAGGTGACCCGTTTTTGTACCAAGTCCTTAGATCTTTCAGGGACCCCCTTCTCCCTATCTATAGGTCTTCGCTTGAGATTAACCTAGGATCGTCGGTGGGTCTATTCGCAGGAATGGGTCTCCCACTCCATCGTAGGGTATCAGCCTAGTCGTAGTGCAGGGTCAGTTTTCCCCCTTCTACCCTATTCCTGTACTGCAGAATTGTAACAGTTTGTCCAGCCTGAGAAAGTATGAAAAAAAAAACCCTCCCGAATTTCTGCAAAATGAACAGCGTTCAGGATCTCGCTCAACGCATGCAACAGTTAATGGAAGTTTTCAGCTTACACCAGCACGTGAATAATTGCCCAGGAGTTCGCCCTGAAGAGCCTAAGGTGGGTTTGCCTGAATGTTTTTTGGTAAGCGACAGGAATTTTTGTAATTTAAAAATGCATGTTTACTTTATTTTTGGCTTAGACCCAGGTCTTCAGGGGCTGAATTACAGTGTGTGGGGATTATTATGTCCTTTTTATGAGGGGAGCCGCAAGTTTGGGCATTTTCATTGTGTCCAGATGACCCTTGTTTGGTGTCAGTAGAAACTTTTTTTCTGCTATGGGATTAATATATGACGATCCAGATCGGGTCGTACCCAGTACAGACGATGGTCTGCAGAAGTCAGCTGCACTAGCGTAGCTACCGGGGTGGCGCTCTGAGGGGGCCCACCAGAGCTACACTACACTACACCACTATTCTGCGGCAGAGCAGGGAGAATTGATCTCCCTACTCTGCTGCCCGGCCGCTATGGGCCCCTGAGAAGGCGGTGGGGGGCCCCGGTGCCAGCAGTGGGCCCCCCACCTCTCAGCCAGCAATGTCGTCCTGGGCTATTCTGTGCGCACAGGACCTGTGATGAGGTCACAAGAATGGCGGGGTTAGTGGTCACATGATCAGGGGCTTCAGTGGCTGCAGGACTCTGCTGTGCTGGTTGTCATGGTGCTGGCTGGATGAGGTGAAGTTTCTGTGTGGAGTCAGGAGGGGTTTACAGGGTGGATGTAGCAGAGCTGTTTGTGTATGAGGTGTACAGAGCGGAGCCGTGTGTGTAGAAGGTGTATGGAGCAGAGATATGCATGTATGAAGTGTATGGAGGAGCAGCGCTGTGTCTGTATGGGGTGAGGGGAGCCATTTGTGTACAAGGTGTACGGAGCGGAGCCATGTGTGTACGGGGTGTACGGAGTGGAGCCAGGTGTGTACGGAGCAGAGCTGCATGTGTACAGCGTGTACGGAGCGGAGCCGTGTGTGTATAGGGGATATCAGGTGCAGTAATAGGGACACATAGGGCAGCAACGGCTCAGCATTGGGGTATCAGGTGCAGTAATAGGGACACATACGGCAGCAGCGGCTCAGCATTGGGGTATCAGGTGCAGTGATAGGGACACATACGGCAGCAGCGGCTCAGCATTGGGGTATCAGGTGCAGTGATAGGGACACATACGGCAGCAGCGGCTCAGTATTGGGGTATCAGGTGCAGTAATAGGGACACATACGGCAGCAGCGGCGGCTCAGCATTGGGGTATCAGGTGCAGTAATAGGGACACATACGGCAGCAACGGCTCAGCATTGGGGTATCAGGTGCAGTAATAGGGACACATAAGGCAGCAGCGGCTCAGTATTGGGGTATCAGGTGCAGTAATAGGGACACATACGGCAGCAGTGGCTCAGCATTGGGGTATCAGGTGCAGTAATAGGGACACATACGGCAGCAGCGGCGGCTCAGCATTGGGGTATCAGGTGCAGTAATAGGGACACATACGGCAGCAGCGGCTCAGCATTGGGGTATCAGGTGCATTAATAGGGACACATAAGGCAGCAGCGGCTCAGTATTGGGATATCAGGTGCAGTAATAGGGTCACATACGGCAGCAATGGCTCAGCATTGGGGTATCAGGTGCAGTAATAGGGACACATGAGGCAGCAGCGGTTCAGCATTGGGGTATCAGGTGCAGTAATAGGGACACATACGGCAGCAGCGGCTCAGTATTGGGGTATCAGCAGAATGAGGGATTTGTGCAGGTTGGGGACACATGGTGATGGAGCTGGAATATGAGAAGTGAAACATGTCATTGTTGTATTCTCTGTAGCCGAGTCCTGGCTGGAGACGTTGTCAATGTCGGTCTGGGCCAGATGGGAAAGACGTGAAAAGTGAACGATTCCATCAGAAAGAACATCAGCGGTATGTCACCAACTATAACTGTGCAGTAATCACTTGTATGTTCTGTAGGACTGGTACTTACCACTGACCATATGGCAGTAATATCCATGTTGGTCTTTATATAGGGATTATTTTCAGTAACAGCGCAGTCATCTCCTACATCCACTATTAGGGTTTGTCACCAAGTTGTAATCACAGTTACCTAGTTAGGGGCCCACTCAGAAGTTTTGCCCCCCCCCCCCCGAACCGAAACCCTAGCTACACCTCTGGTCAGCTGGAGTGATCCAGCACTCAAGTCAGTTTTTAGCAGGTCTGAATTACAGGGTTAAAGACATACCGATTGCATACCCTGCACCTGCCTGAGGCTGCCATGCAGTTAGCCATCAGGGTGGATAGAAGATTGAGAAACAGGCAGAATGAGGAGAAGGCTTCAATTCTGCTGGGTCCTATCTCTCAAGAGACCCCCGTGGACTATGGGGAACCGATGCAACTTGGGGAGATGTCCTCTCTTTCCCAGAAAAGGGAGAGAAGGTTCTCTGAGGGGCTATGCCTTTATTGTGGTAAGACTGGCCATTTTATCAAGCAATGTGAAGGTCGCATAAATCAGGAAAAGAAAAAAAAAAAAGGGGTCAGAGTAACCCTCCCATTCGTATTGCATTTTTACGCTCCGCAGGAGTTTCTTTTTCTGGTAGTTCTATCTGTCATGGTCATACTATGGATTTTCAAGTGATGGTGGACTGTGGGTCTGCACTGAATTTGATCGATCAACAATTTCTAGACAAGTATAAGATTGAGTCTGTACATTTATCATCCCTTTTTCCAGTAGTGGCGATTGATAACATTCCGCTAGAGCATGGGTGCGTTTCTCGAAAGGTTACCGGGTTTCCACTCACTGTGAATATGGAGCACCAGGAATCTTTAGATTTGTTTGTACTTGATAAATTGCCTTTTCCAGTCGTCCTTGGGTTACCCTGGTTAAAAATGCACAATCCTGTACTGCACTGGTCGTCAAATACGATAAGATCCTAGGGTCAGGGGTGTTATGGGAAATGTTGTGATGTACACATCGCTGCTGTGGTGAAAAATGAGCTACCTGAAGCCATTCAGGAGTTCTGGAAAGTATCTTCTGAAGTTGAGTCACAAGCTCTACCACCGCATAGATATTACGATTGCGCTATTGAGCTTGTCCCAGGTGCTACTCTCCCTAAGAGTCGTTTAATCTGATGATCCCCGAGAGGGAGGCCTTAAAGGAATACCTGCAGACTAGTCTTGCTGCAGGTCATATAAGACCCTCCAAGTCCCCTGTGGCTGTGGGATTCTTTTTTCTCAATAAGAAAGATGGGGGTCTTAAGCCGTGTCTGGATTTCAGGGAGATTAATAAGATCACTGTTCGCAATCCTTACCCCTTGCCACTAATTCCAGATTTGTTTAACCAATTAGTTGGAGCCAAGTGGTTCTCTAAGATTGATCTCCGTGGGGCATATAATTTTCTGCAGATTAAAGAAGGCGATGAATGGAAGGCAGCCTTTAATACCCCAGAAGGTCATTTTGAGTGTCTAGTAATGCCTTTCAGCCTTACAAATGCTCCGGCGTTCTTTCAAAATTTCATCAACGACATTCTGAGGCCGTTGATCGGTAGGAGTGTTATCGATTATTTGGATGATATTTTGATCTACTCGCCCGATCTGGATTCGCATTGGCAGAGAGTCCGTGAGGTTCTGCAGATTCTGAGCGAAAACACACTCTTTGCTAAACTGGAGAAATGCGAGTTTGCGGTACAGAAAATTAGCTTTTTGGGGTACATTGTTTCCAGTGATGGGTTTGAGATGGACCCGATGAAGGTTCAGGCGGTATTGGAGTGGCCTAGACCTGAATGCTTGAAGTCAGAGATTCTTGGGGGTTGCTAATTATTACAGAAAATTCATAAAGAATTTTTCTGTTATCACCAAACCCCTTACTGGTCTGACTAAGAAGGGTGCCAATAAGGTCCAATGGTCCACTGAGGCTGTTAAGGCCCTTGAGCATCTCAAGGAGAAGTTTAGTGGGTCGCCCTCGCACACCTAGGGCAGCGGGGTACTCGGTACCGGGCCGGTGTCAAGGCGGGAATGTGTCACAGCAGCGGTGACCCGGTCCGTGGCCCTGGGCGACCAATATCAATGGCGGTGATGTTAATGGTGTTAAAGTTTATTAGAATAGTTTGTGACGCCACCCGTGGTGTTTGGCAAGTAAGATGTTGAGCCAACGCTGCATGCAGATCCGCTGGAACTGATGGTGTGGTGCAGCAAAGATGGTGTAGCTCCCCACAGGTGGAGTTGTAGTCCCAGGGCAGTGTAGGTGCAATGGAGGAGGAGAGGCGCAGAATGGTATGGAGGCTGGTACCCAGGTGTAGTGGTGCGGGAATAACTGGAGGACACCAGAGTATGCGGTTCCAAAGCTTTGCTCACTGTTTGCAGTTCACTCCACCGCCTGCCTCCGTACTGTGTTCTCCAGGTCAGGGCTCCAGCCAACCTCCAGGCAGGATAGGATTCTCCCCTCCACACTCCGCCAACATGTACCTTACTGAACGACTCCTCCAATGCGCCTTTAGGTGCGAAGCACTCCAATACTTAGTTACCCTGGAATGCCTCTCTCTAGGTGTTCCTAGTCTTTACTTGTATGACAGACAGCTGTAGCCTGCTTCGGGGACTCCACTCTGTGTCCCTGCTCTCTATTCAGTTGCTGTTGTGTCCAAAGTCTATGATGGGAGCAAGGCGTTAGCGGCTCACTACTCCTCCGGTGTCTGTTGCCGGACATAAAGATCCAATCAACCTCGGGGACCGGGCCCCGGCCTTTGCGCTCTCTGGACTGGAAGGGTTCTCTATCTTTCTTCAACCAGCTTCCCACCGTCCTTCTATTCTCCTTCGTTCCGATCTGTTCTCTCTCTCTTATGGAAGGTTAGGTTATCAATCTTATCAGTCTCTTTCTCTGGTCTTTCTCGTGCCAGCAGCCCAGATCACTGGGACCTGCTGCAGCACATGCCTCAGACACCGATCTAATCTCTTCTCTCTCCTCTAACCAACTAACCACTAACTCTCACTCTTCCCACTCTTTTATAGCTAACTCCACCTGCCTCCCCAGCACCTCTCGTGTTACGAAGCCAGGGACCACAAAAAGCACCCTATGACCTTTCCAGCATAAAGCATGGATGGGTCCCTGCTGAACTATCCTGTGTGTGGGGTGCAGCTGTTGGAATGCGGAAAGGAGTTCCCAGCCTACCTGGATGGTGGGGCACTACACCTTAGGAGAAGGTGCAGTACCTCTGTGGCGACTGAAGCCTCAGGGGCGAAACATTAGCTCTGCTCCTGTATTGATCCAGACAGACTAGACTAAGCCCTTTCTGGTAGAGGTGGATGCCTCATCAGTAGGAGTGGGGGCTGTTCTGTCACAGGAGGGAGAGGATGGGGTACATCCCTGTGCTTTCTTTTCTAAAAAATTTTCGGAGGCGGAGCTCATCTACGATGTTGGGAACCGAGAATTGCTGGCTATTAAACTTGCGTTTGAGCATTGGCGACATTTTTTGAAGGGCGCTAGACATCCTATCTGATGTATCTGGATGCTGCTAAACGTTTGAATGCTTGTCAAGCTACTTTAGGTGGGCATTGTTTTTTGCCCGGTTGCTTTTCTCTGTGACATATATCCCTGGGACAAAGAATGTTAAATCTGATGCTTTGTCTCGAAGTTTCTACCCAGCGGTTAATAATGAAAAGGAGGAATCTATTCTGCAGAGAGGGGTGGTGGTGCCAGCATTAGGTTCTGAGTTGGAAAATGGCATTCTTAAAGCCCAGGATGCGGCACCAGCTAACACTCCGTATAGAAAATTACTTGTGCCTAAAACCCTGAGGAGGACTTTGTTTATGGAATGTCATAAGTCTTGTTTGGCAGGTCATCCAGGGATTGCCGAAACTAGAAAGTTCATCTGTTGGAGTTTCTGGTGGCCGGGGTGACTAAGAGAAATCAAGTGGGTGCATCAGTGTACCGTGTGCGCAAGGTCTAAGGCTTCTCATGCTCCAGCGGCAGGGTTGCTGTGCCCGTTAGAGGTTCCTAGTTCCCCATGGACGCATCTTGCAATGGATTATATCACCGACCTGCCGGTCTCTGAGGGTTTTTCTGTCATCTGGGTTGTGGTGGGCCGGTTTAGTAATATATGTCATCTGGTCCCGTTCAATAAATTACCCTGCGCTAAGACACTTGCCAGGGCATTTGTGAGAGAGATTGTCAGACTGCATGGTGTCCTCATGGACATTGTCTCCAATAGGGGACCACAGTTTGTGCCTCGATTTTGGCGTGCCTTTTGTGACAGACTTAAGGTTCATTTGTCGTTTTCGTCAGGTTATCATCTGGAGTCCAATGGACAGACCGAGAGGAAGAACCAGGACGTTGAGCAGTTTTAGAGATGTTTTGTAGCAGACAATCAGGATATGTGGTCGGAATATCTACCATTAGCTGAGTTTGCTCTCAATAGTCATACATCTTCTTCGGCTGGGTGTTCTTCTTTTTTTTATTGTACTGGGAACCATCCATCTTTCGGTCCTTTTTCTAGGATTGGGGCAGCGTTGCCTGAGGAGGAGTTTTTCTGGAAATTTGGAAAGGGTTTGGACCAGTGTGCGCCATAATCTGAATCAGTCTAATAGGAGGTCTAAAAAATATTTTGACAAGAGAAGAAGGGAAGCGAAGTTTGTTGTTGGGGACATGGTTTGGTTGTCCTCTAGGAATCTGCGTTTAAAGATCCTTTCTAAAAAATTGAAGCCTAAGTTTGTAGGACCTTTCAAAGTGGTTCAGATTGTCAACTCTGCAGTGGTCAGATTGGACATTCCTTCGCCCTGGAAAATTAATTCAGTTTTTCATGTATCTTTGCTGAAGAAAGTTGCCATGCCAGATTAGGTGGCTATGCAGTCTGCTCTCCAATTGATGAGGACTGTGAGTTTGAGATTTCACACATTCTTGATTCCAGGTGGCACAGAGGAGGCTTACAGTATCTCATGTCCTGGAAGGGTTTCAGTCCCAAGGACAATTTCTGGGTGAAAGCTGTGGATGTCTGAGCCTCAAGATTAATTAAGGCTTTTCACAGGAGATTTCCAAATAAGGCTCGGCCTAGATGATCCAGCGGATCCTTGTTAATGGGGAGGTACTGTTAGAATCTGTTCTGCTTGTGACTATCCGCCATTTTCTTGTAGTGTTCTGGCTGCTGGTCTTTTTCCTCTGGTGCTGTGTTTGTCTTGGGTCAGGTGATTGTATCACCCTTTATTAACCTGCACCTGTCTCCCATTCCTTGCTGGATAACAGTGTTAATCAGCTTGAGTTCTGGCTTGGAGCTTTGCATTGTCTCCTGTGTATTTAATTAGTGTAGTGCTGGTATCTCAGGTTCTGCTAGTCTTAGTTTCTGTTTTGAGTTTGTGTCTGCAGCCTTCTCTTTGATTTCTTCTAGGAGGTGACCCGTTTTTGTACCCAGTCCTTAGATCTTTAAGGGACCCCCTTCCCCCTATCTATAGGTCTTTGCTTGAGATTAACCTATGATCGTCGGTGGGTCTATTCGCAGGAATAGGTCGCCCACTCCATCGTAGGGTATCAGCCTAGTCATAGTGCAGGGTCAGTTTTCCCCCTTCTAACCTATTCCTGTGCTGCAAAATCATAACACTGCAGTGTGGACCTTAGCAGCAGGTCCATAAGCTAAGTTTTTTTTCCCCGTCCCTTACTTGTTTGTCACTGTCCCCTGAGTGTTATCATCTGTAGTGGCTAGGCTAGCGCCCTACGCCAGCCAGTGCACTAGCCAGGCAGTTTAGTTGACAGTGAGGGACGAGGTATCCTGATGGCGGCGGGGGAAAGGATCCGCATAGGGCATTACGTGAGTGCAGGGACAGGCTCAGGTTGGAGCTCAGGTGGTGACCATCCCTCATTTCCTATTGGAAAGGCCTTCGTCTCTCCTATTCCATCCCCGTTGAGTGTGTGTTGTGCCGTTAGCTGACCGACCATCCGTTGGGTCGAGTCACTTTGTGACATTGGGTTTACATTTTTACAGCTTTCAATGTGCAGTAAAAATCTCTTGGTTCTATGATTTTCCAGGTCAGTATGATTACTGTAATGCCAATCTAATATATTATTTTTATTATTATACTGGCTTTAACAAAATTCAAAACTTCATGAAGAAATACATTTTCATTTGTTTCAGTGTTTTCCAACATAACTTTTTTTATTCTAGTAGGTCTCCAAGGCAACAAGCTGTAAACAAAATTTAATTTGGGAAATACAGTATTTCATATCTCCTGAACCAGATAAATTACATCCTAGGGAACTGAAAGGGTTAGCAGAGGAAATTGCAGAACCACTAGCCAGAATGTTTGAATAATCCTGGAAAACAGCAGAAGTCCCAGAAGATTGCAGAAGGGCAAATGTTGTCCCTATCTTCAAAATAGGAAAGATGACAGAGCCAGAAAATTAAAGGCCAGTGAGCATTACTTCTATACCAGGAAAGATCTTTGAACAATTTATTAAACAGCATGTATGTAAGTACTTGGATAACAATACAGTTGTTAATTAGAGCCAGCATGGGTTTGTAGCAAACAAGTCATGCCAGACTAATCTAATTTCCTTCTATGATGGAATCACTGACTGAGTGGATCAGGGAAATGTGGTGGATATAGTATATCTCGACTTCAGGAAAGCATTTCATAAAGTAGCTCATACGATCATTATTGAAAAAATGACCAAGTGGGATTGACAAGGCTATGGTTAGGTAGATTTATAACTGGCTCAGTGATCGCACTCAAAGAGTGGCAATAAATGGTTGCATATTCAATTGGAAGAGTGTTTCAAGTGGGGTAGCACAAGGCTCTGTCTTGGCCCCAGTGTTATTCAATATTTTTATAAAAGATCTAGATAAGCGAACTGAAGGTAAACTAATCAAATTTGCAGATGATGCGAAGCCAGGAGGGTAGCTATCATTAAAGAAGACAGGGAAAGGATTAAGAAAGATCTATATAAGCTTGAACAATGAGCAGTGACTAATAGAATGGTATTTAACAGGGAGAAATGCAAGATTCTACATCTGAGTCAGAAAAAGGAAAATTACATCTACATAATGGGAGGCATAGAACTTAGTAACAGCATGTGTGAACAAGACTTGGGTATACTAATAGATCACACAGTCAACAGTGTGATGCAGCAGTAAAAAAGGCAAACACAGTTCTAGGATGCATTAAGAGAAGCATAGAGTCTAGGTCACATGAAGTCGTGAAGTAATAGTACTAGTTAACCCCCTCTACTCCTCATTGGCCAGGCCACATCTGAAATACTGTGTCCAGTTCTGGACACCACATTTTACAATGAAAAACTGGAGCAAGTTCAGAGAAGTGCTACCAGGTTGGTGACCGTACTGCAAAGAATGTCCTATGAGGAATGATAAAAGGATCTGGGAATGAATAGCTTGCAAAAAAGAAGGCTAAGAGGAGAATTAATAGCTGTCTGCAAATATCTGAAAGGCTGTCACAGTGTAGCGGGATCATACTTATTCTCATTTGCACATAGAAACACAAGAAGAAATGGAATGAAACTGAATTGGAGAAGATATAGATTAGATATAATAAAAACATTTTGACAGCGAGGGTGATCAATGAGTGGAACAGGCTGCTGTGAGGGATGAGGGAGACTCAATTTTTGATTATAGGTTCAGGACATCTCACTCCACTCCTGAAATGTGTTTCCACAATGATTCTACAGGATCATTGGTTTTCTTTAATTAACTCCAAGAAAATTCGATTTGAAGCTCAGTGACTAGCAATTAGGGTGTGAGTTCTAGTGCAGATACAGCCAAACTGGATTCCTTTGTCTGACTCAAACACATGGAGACATCATGGCACTACAGGTCACAGCAAGGCTCTGAGGTATTGAATCTGGAAAATGACCTATAATAACAGAATGCAATATCTCTGAGCCTAGCCGAGCACATTCTCGGAACTGGCATTCCTTCCCCCCACATGCTTATGCAAGACAGCCACCTGTAGACCCCTGCGTTATGGAGTTATCTAGCATATTTGGTCTCCCTGCACAAATAAAATTCAGCAGAATCCAGTGGCAGCGCTGCCGTTCCATTCATAGCTACGGGCGGAAAGTTATGGGCCATCCACAGTTCTGCCTGGAAAATCATGCTCTTAGATATAGGAGGAGGAAGGCAGCCCAGCCCAGGGGTGCGCACAGAGTGTGGGAGGGAACAACCAAGGAGATAAGAGTCAGCATCTCATTTTGACTTTAATTTTCTACTGGCAGGGGGATCTGTTACCTGATGCAGCCAAGGAAAGCCTGTAAGTAAGATTTGGACCCGTGATCCATCAGCGCCTCCCTGTGGTCACATGCTACATAACTCAGTAACTGCAACCTACCTATTCCCTACCTTTGTACTACACTCTTGACTGTATACCTGTATATTATTCTGTAAATATATGCCTGTATATTTCTAGTGCGCCTTTCGGCGATTAAATATAAAATTAATCTGGGCTGCTCCTTTATCTCGATACACGAATCCTCACGTCTGCATGCTCCATTGGTTATTATATGCTACTCAGGTAGGTTTCTGACCTGATATAAGCCTGCTGTCAGACAGGGCTTATTTTGAATGAGGAACTGGTTGCAGCAAACGGTACTGTTTTAGTAAAGAACTCTGGCAGTGACGGTTGGGAGGTTTATAGATATATCCCCAGCCTGGAGTGTTATGTATATCCACCCTTACTGGGAGCGCCTCATTAACTCGTACCTATAAGGGAAGCCTTTCCAGCGACTATTTGCCCTTGGTGCAGTTCCCTGACTGACCTGGGGAAAGTGGTGGCGCCAGAGAGCCGATCCCTGCTGGGTCCTTCTCTCCCCTCCCCCGGAGGTGAGCGAAGTCGACATCCCCTTCCCCCGAGGTGAGCGAAGTCGACATCCCCTTCCCCTGTGCGATTCGTCACAGCTGCCATGAGTACTCATTCAATGGAAGTCTTCAAACAGAGGCTGGACAGACATCTATCTCAGATGGTTTAGTGAAACCTGCGCTACTTTGAGCAAGGGGGTTAGACACGACAACCCTTGAGGTCCCCTCCAACTCTAACATTCTAGGATTAATTCATTTAAATTAGCTAACCATCTCTGTTTTTCTGGTGGAAAGCATGCTAAGATGCATGAAAGCTGTGATTAAAAATCATGGTTATTCCACAAAATATTGATTTCTGAACTCTTGCTGAGTTAAAACATTTGTATGGTTATTTCTAAATTATTATGAACTTGTTTTCTTAGCATTATTTGAGGTCTGCAAGCACTGCATAATTTGTTCTTTTGACCATTTCTCATTTTCTGAAAATAAATACAAAATTTATTGCTTCGAAATTCGAAGAAATGCTGTCAGTATTTTATAGAAAAAAAGAGCAATTTACATTTTACTCAAAAATATAGAGCGAAAAATCAGACAAACTGATAATTTTGCAGACAAACTGATAATTATGCAGTGGTCTCTTAATTTTTGCCAGAGCTATATACAATATACAGTTGTGGCCAAAAGTATTGACACCCCTGCAATTTTGTCAGATAATACTCAGTTTCTTCCTGAAAATGATTGCAATCACAAATTCTTTGGTATTATTATCTTCATTTAATTTGTCTTAAATGAAAAAACACAAAAGAGAATGACGCAAAAAGCAAAACATTGATCATTTCACACAAAACTCCAAAAATGGGCCAGACAAAAGTATTAGCACCCTCAGCCTAATACTTGGTTGCACAACCTTTAGCCAAAATAACTGCGCCCAACCGCTTCCGGTAACCATCAATGAGTTTCTTACAATGCTCTGCTGGAATTTTAGACCATTCTTCTTTGGCAAACTGCTCCAGGTCCCTGATATTTGAAGGGTGCCTTCTCCAAACTGCCATTTTTAGATCTCTCCACAGGTATTCTATGGGATTCAGGTGTGGACTCATTGCTGGACACCTTTAGCAGTCTCCAGTGCTTTCTCTCAAACCATTTTCTAGTGCTCTTTGAAGTGTGTTTTGGGTCATTGTCCTGCTGGAAGACCCATGACCTCTGAGGGAGACCCAGCTTTCTCACACTGGGCCCTACATTATGCTGCAAAATTTGTTGGTAGTCTTCAGACTTCATAATGCCATGCACACGGTTAAGCAGTCCTGTGCCAGAGGCAGCAAAGCAACCCCAAAACATGAGGGAACCTCCGCCATGTTTGACTGTAGGGACCATGTTCTTTTCTTTGAATGCCTCTTTTTTTTCTCCTGTAAACTCTATGTTGATGCCTTTGCCCAAAAAGCTCTACTTTTGTCTCATCTGACCAGAGAACATTCTTCCAAAACGTTTTAGGCTTTTTCAGGTAAGTTTTGGCAAACTCCAGGCTAGCTTTTTTATGTCTCTGGGTAAGAAGTGGGGTCTTCCTGGGTCTCCTACCATACAGTCCCTTTTCATTCAGACGCCAACTGATAGTACGGGTTGACACTGTTGTACCCTCGGACTGCAGGGCAGCTTGAACTTGTTTGGATGTTAGTCGAGGTTCTTTATCCAACATCCGCATAATCTGGCGTTGAAATCTCTTGTCAATTTTTCTTTTCCGTCCACATCTAGGGAGGTTAGCCACAGTGCCATGGGCTTTAAACTTCTTGATGACACAGCGCACGGTAGACACAGGAACATTCAGGTCTTTGGAGATGGACTTGTAGCCTTGAGATTGCTCATGCTTCCTCACAATTTGGTTTCTCAAGTCCTCAGACAGTTCTTTGGTCTTCTTTCTTTTCTCCATGCTCAATGTGGTACACACAAGGACAGAGGTTGAGTCAACTTTAATCCATGTCAACTGGCTGCAAGTTATTGCCAACACCTGTTAGGTGCCACAGGTAAGTTACAGGTGCTGTTAATTACACAAATTAGAGAAGCATCACATGATTTTTTGAACAGTGCCAATACTTTTGTCCACCCTCTTTTTTATGTTTGGTGTGGAATTATATCCAATTTGGCTTTAGGACAATTCTTTTTGTATTTTTTCATTTAAAACAAATGAAATGAAGATAATAATACCAAATAATTTGTGTTTGCAATAATTTTCAGGAAGAAACTGAGTATTATCTGGCAGAATTGCAGGGGTGTCAATACTTTTGGCCACAACTGTATATACAGTCATATGTTAAAGTTTGGGCACCCCTATTAATGTTAACCTTTTTTCTTTATAACAATTTTGGTTTTTGCAACAGCTATTTCAGTTTCATATATCTAATAACTGATGGACTCAGTTATATTTCTGGATTCAAATGACGTTTATTATACAGAAAATGTGCAATCTGCATTTTAAAAAAATTTGACCGGTGCAAAAGTATGGGCACCCTTATCATTTTCTTGATTTGAACACTTCTAACTACTTTTTACTGACTTCCTGAAGCACTAAATTGGTTTTGTAACCTCATTGAGCTTTGAACTTCATAGCCAGGTGTATCAAATCATGAGAAAAGGTATTTAAGGTGGCCACTTGCAAGTAGTTTTCCTATTTGATTCTCCTATGAAGAGTGGCATCATGGGCTCCTCAAAACAACTCTCAGATGATCTGAAAACAAAGATTATTCAACATAGCTTTTCAGGGGAAGGATACAAAAAGTTGTCTCAGAGATTTAACCTGTCAATTTCCACTGTGAGGAACATAGTAAGGAAATGGAAGCACACAGGTACAGTTCTTGTTAAGCCCAGAAGTGGCAGGCCAAGAAAAATATCAGAAAGGCAGAGAAGAAGAATGGTGAGAACAGTCAAGGACAATCCACAGACCACCACCAAAGACCTGCAGCATCATCTTGCTGCAGATGGTGTCACTGTGCATCGGTCAACAATACAGCTCACTTTGCACAAGGAGAAGCTGTATGGGAGAGTGATGCGAAAGAAGCCGTTTCTGCAAGCACGCCACAAACAGAGTCGCCTGAGGTATGCAAAAGCACATTTGGACAAAAGATTGAGTTGTTTGGTCATAAAAAAAGGCGACTGTGCTACCCACAGTAAAATTTGGTGGAGGTTCCATCATGCTTTGGGGCTGTGTGGCCAATGCCGGCACCAGGAATCTTGTTAAAGTTGAGGGTCGCATGGATTCAACTCAGTATCAGCAGATTCTTGACAATAATGTGCAAGAATCACTGACGAAGTTGAAGTTACGCAGGGGATGGATATTTCAGCAAGACAATGATCCAAAACACCGCTCCAAATCTACTCAGGCATTCATGCAGAGGAACAATTACAATGTTCTGGAATGGCCATCCCAGTCCCCAGACCTGAATATCATTGAACATCTGTGGGATGATTTGAAGCGGGCTGTCCATGCTCGGCGACTATCAAACTTAACTGAACTGGAATTGTTTTGTAAACAGGAATGGTCACAAATACCTTCATCCAGGAACTCATTAATAGCTACAGGAAGTGACTAGAGGCTGCTATTTTTGCAAAAGGAGGATCTACGAAATATTAATGTCACTTTTATGTTGAGGTGCCCATACTTTTGCACCGGTCAAATTTTGTTAAAATGCAGATTGCACATTTTCTGTTAGTACAATAAACCTCATTTGAATCCAGAAATATAACTGAGTCCATCAGTTATTAGATATATGAAACTGAAATAGTTGTTGCAAAAACCAAAATTGTTATAAAGAAAAAAGGTTAACATTAATAGGGGTGCCCAAACCTTTACATATGACTGTGTATATGTATATATATATATATATATATATATATATATGTATGTGTATATATATATATATATATATATATATATATAATTAGTCCATCAAAAAGAAGGCAGCACACCATGTTGGTTTTCAATAAAGTTTTTTTTAATAGCCCATATGGCTATATGCCCATGCAGCAATGTTTCGGTTCAATTAGTGTGAACCTTTTTCAAGCATGCCTTCAACATGGTGAGGGAAGTACGTGTGTGTACGTGTGTGTGTGTGTGTGTGTGTGTGTGTGTGTGTGTCCCGCAGCTGCCTACCCACCCACCTCCGTGCAGTCACAGCTGGCAAGAAAGAGGGTGGTTTGCGGTCTGTGCTGGAGATGTGAGTATGTGTTTGTGTATGTCAGTACGTGTGTGTGTATATGTCAGTACGTGTGTGTATGTGAGTACGTGTTGTAAGGTAGCACCCAGTGTTCATGTTGAGGGACACTCGGCAGCGGATTTACCACATCAGGCACGGGTTGTTTACATAAATCAGTCCATCTGGTTTATTGTGCAGCATAAACCATATAGCAGCAACAGTCTTACATCAGACCAAATAAAGATTCAATGTAGAGCTCCGCTCCCTTAGCCCTGTGGTCACACAGGCTGCGCTTTGTCCAGCAAACAGGCTGTACCGTCTCTCAGTTAATTCCCCTTGTCCGGGGTTAACGCTTAGCTGCTTCTCAGTCCTGACATCCCTTCCCTCCTGGGGACTGTCCAGTACTCACAGGCCATTACACACAGGCCACACACGGTCAGCGGCATCCACATGTGCACTTCAGTAAGGCAGCACACCTTCTAGCACGTCGGCCTTCCGGGACCTTCCACATGGACCAATCAGATCCAGGCATTCACTCATGTGACCTACCCTGGTCAATTTATATGGTCCGTAGCCACACCCACAACATCACATGGCTATGACCTCATTGCAGGTCCTTCAGATTCACAACCACACACATAGGCTTTACTTCAGACACACGCCCTGGGTGGGCTTGTAGGTGACTGGTTCCACCCGTCTCACCAGCCACCTGGAAGCCTTCCCTGATACACTGTACCAAAAACCTCAGCAGTACCTCTGCTGATTAACACACATTCAAGCTTCCATCCCAGGGCCTCCCACCCTGGGATACATAACGGTCATTTACCATCCTGCCGTTCATCCTATTTCCATTACCACAATGGATATACCTGTATGCCTGTCCTGGGACACCCACACAGTGCCCCCTAGTGAACACAGTGGTCACTGCACCAGAGTATACGTGTGTATGTGAGTACATGTGTGTGTGTGAATGTGAGTGTGTGTGTGTGAATGTGTGTGTGAATGTGAGTGTGTGTGAATGTGTGTGTACGTACGTACATTGTGTGTGTGTGTATGTACGTGTGTGTGTGTATGTTCATGGTGGGCAGGCAGCGACTGGTCCGGCAGGGGGTCCGGCGGCATGGCCAGCAGCGGCGGGTCCAGCGGCGGGTGGGACCTGGCGGCGGTCAGCCGGCAGCAAAGACCGCAGCTTGCGGCCTGTGCTGGAGATGGGGTGCGGCGCCACTGAGGGCGCCCGCACCCCATCTCCAGCACAGGCCGCAAGCCGCGGTCTTGCCTGTCGGCTGTGATGGAGGTGGGCAGGCAGCGGCGGGGGGGTCCGGTGGCGGCGGGGGGGTCCCGGTGGTGTCCCACTGGTGGTTCTGTGGAAGGGCCTGGTACCACCAGCGGGTGCCATATTGGAATACCCATCACTTGGGTATTGCAATATGGCGGTCGGCGTACTTCCAGTGCGGCGCGGTGGATTGTGGGATTCGGGGACATCCAGACGGAGGTGGATGATGGACAATTTAAGGCAAATATATATACAGTATATATATATATATATATATATAAAGCACAGCAGCACCCTGTGAATGCCAAGACATATGATGTTAATGAAAATAAAAACTTCCAAACGCTCTGTCCCTCAGCAAGATGTACTTACAAAAGCGAAAGTTCTTAGTGCATGATTTGGCCAATTCATGTGTGCCCGCCAACCACGGCAAGGTGACACTTCTCTGACGGGTCCTGTCTGAACCCTACCATATCCTACTATACTGTTTATTCCACTTTCAGGTTAAAAAATAATAACAACCTACTATAATGGACAAACATGTCTCTCCTGGGCTGCAAGCCTACAAGTGAATGGGCCAGTAGAACTGGTTGAGAACACCTATAGGTTAACGGGAGGAGTGCAAGGGTCAAGCAGAGGGAGTCACACCCCCCTGCCCAGGAGAGACATGTTTGTCCATTATAGTAGGGTTTTTTTCTTAACCTGAAAGTGGCATATATAGTAGGATATGGTAGGGTTCAGACAGGACCCGTCAGAGAAGTGTCACCTTGCCACGGTTGACGGGCACACATGAATTGGCCAAATCATGCGCTAAGAACCTTCGCTTTTGTAAGTACATCTTGCTGAGGGACAGAGCGTTTGGAAGTTTTTATTTCCATTGACATCATATGTCTTGGCATTCACAGGGTGCTGCTGTGCTTTTTAATATATGTTTTGCAGTCCCTGCAGCTTGCACCTATTCACACTTGAAAGGTGCTGGTCAGACTTTTTTGTGTGTGTGTGTGTGTATATATATATATATATATATATATATATATATATATTGTCACGCCGTGCTCACCTGGGGGCGGGACCTCGGTCCCGACGTCATCTCTTCCGGAGCTGCGGTCACTCCGGGGGTCCCGTAGGGTGCGCACGCGCAGCTCTCGTCCCCGGGCCTCCTCCTACATGACACGTTTGCGCTTGCGCGCTCCTGTCAGTGCTGTATAGGGCTCGGTCCTCTCTATGGTAATGGAGGACCTGACCCGGAACCTGTAGTGGTCATGTGCTTTCTGGCTAGTTCCTGACCCGGAACCAGTAGTAGTCATGTGCTATATCAGACGACCTCCCCCTAGGGGAGGTGCCTGATTATTGCTGTGCTTCCTGGCTTGGTCTGCCGTGTCCCTGCCTGGCTGTGCGCTGTACTCAGGTCCTCTGCCTTGCACTCTGTTGTGCCTCTTGGCACACGCTCTGAATCTGCACTCTGCTTTGTACTTGGTTGTGCCTCCTGGCACACGCTCTGACCCTGTGTTCTGTCTCGTACTCGGTTGTGTCTCCTGGCACATGCTCTGACACTGTACTCTGTCTCATACTCGGTTGTGCCTCCTGGCACACGCTCTTACCCTGTACTCTGTCTTATACTCAGTCGTGCCTCCTGGCACACACTCTGATTCCGTGCTCTGTCTTATACTCAGTTGTGCCTCCGGGCACACACTCTGATCCTGTACTCAGTCTCTTACTCTGTTACACCTCCTGGCACACCTGCTGCCTGACTCAGTGCTCTGACGTGCTCCTTGCACGCTTCCTGCTTCACTCACACCCGGACGAACGAAGTCTCTGTATACCACGTGTTCCCGTGTCCACACTTTACACGTTCCTGCAGACACTCTCACCCACTCGTGTCTCCTGTGAGCCGGCCGCCTGGTGCCAGCAGTCGTGGTGCCTCACCCCCTGGGGCTTGCCCCTGACACTCCCTGTATAGGGGGTGGTCTTCACTAGGCCAGCTCGCCCTGGGAGGGTTGGTGTCACGACCCAGAGGGTCCACTCCAGGAGTCGTCACAGTATAATCAGGCCATGGACCCCGCTGGTGCCACCACCTCCATCCAAAAGGAACTGGTGTTCCTACGGGAGAGTCAGACCAGGATTATGGTCTTTTTGAAATCCATGGAGTCTCGTTTGTCGGCCATACAATCCGTTTCTGCCCAGTCCTCGGCCCCGCACCCGATGCCGCGCCTCGGCAAGCCACCCCGATATAGCGGGGACCCTAAGTTTTGTCGAGGATTTCTGAACCAATGCCGGTTACATTTTGAGCTTTTGCCGCAGCACTATCCCACTGAGCGCGCCCAAATTGCCTTTATTGTTTCACACTTAGAGGGGGAGGCATTAGCATGGGTGAACCCCCTCTGGGAGCGCAATGACCCACTCGTCTCTCGGCTTTCCACCTTTTTGGACACCTTCCGCAAGGTGTTCGACGAGCCGGGTCGGCTGGCCTCTATCACCGAGTCCCTCTTTAACCTCCATCAGGGTACGCTACCAGTAGGACAGTATGCCATCCGTTTTCGTACCTTGGCCTCCGAACTCGGTTGGAACAACGAGGCTCTCGTAGGGATCTTTTGGCGTGGCCTGTCCAGTCGGATCAAAGACGTACTGGCAGGTCGGGATACTCCCACCTCTTTAGAGGATCTGATCTCACTGGCGACACGCATCGACCTGCGGTTTCAGGAACGTGCCCGTGAATTAGCCAGAGAGAGGAGCTCCTCTCACCTCCTCCGTTCCTGCTCCAAGAAGCCGGGAAACTTCTCCGCCTAGGGTTGATAGGAGAGGCCTCCCTAGGTGTACGTGATTCCTCTCCTCCCCTGCTCGTGTCCGTATTATTGAATCTCGGTGCCAAGCGTTATTTTGAGGAGGCTTTCCTGGATTCTGGCGCAGAGGGGAATTTTATCACACTCGAGGCGGTTAAAAAATACCGGATTCCTGTCAGATCCCTGGAGACTCCTCGGTCGATTGTTTCGGTCAATGGTACGTCCGTGCTGGAGTCCGTTACCCAGGCCACCGAAGAGATCGAGCTGCAGATCGGAGCCCTGCACCTGGAGAAGATCTCCTTCCTCGTCTTGTCCACCATGTCTCACGCACTTCTTCTAGGCCTCCCTTGGCTACGGACTCATGAGCCAACCCTGGACTGGCGGTCGGGCGAGATACTCCGGTGGGGACCGTTCTGTCAGGAGAAGTGCCTGTTGCCCGTCCGTCTGATGAACTCTGCCGGTCCATCCCCGGCACCTACAGGTCTGCCGTCGGCTTACTGGTCCTTTGCAGATGTTTTCGACAAGAAGGAGGCCGAGACTCTGCCCCCCCATCGGCCATATGACTGTCCGATTGACCTCATTCCTGGTTCTACGCCACCCAGGGGTAGAATATACCCGCTATCCCCTGCTGAGACCCAAGCTATGTCTGACTATATCCAGGAGAACCTTGCTAGAGGTTTCATCCGTAAGTCCTCCTCGCCCGCGGGAGCGGGATTTTTCTTTGTAAAAAAGAAGGACGGCTCCCTCCGTCCTTGCATAGACTACCGAGGCCTGAACAATATCACGGTCAAGAACAAGTACCCATTGCCATTGATCCCGGAGCTCTTTGACCGACTTAGAGGAGCTCGAATTTTCACCAAACTGGATCTTCGTGGGGCCTACAACTTGATCCGCATTCGTTCCGGGGATGAGTGGAAGACCGCCTTTAACACCAGAGACGGTCACTACGAGTACTTGGTCATGCCCTTCGGCCTCTGCAATGCCCCAGCGGTTTTCCAGGAGTTCGTGAATGACGTCTTCCGGGATATGCTGTACTCCTGCGTGGTAGTCTATCTGGATGACATCCTCGTTTTTTCTCCAGACCTCTCCGCCCACAGAAAGAATGTGCGTCAAGTCCTCCAGCGCCTGAGGGAGAACCGCCTTTATGCCAAGCTCGAGAAATGTGCCTTCGAGCAAACGTCCCTGCCATTCTTGGGGTACATTATCTCAGAATCAGGTCTATGCATGGATCTGGCAAAAGTGTCCGCCGTCCTCGATTGGCCACGGCCCCATGGGGTGAAGGCAATCCAACGCTTCCTTGGTTTTGCGAACTACTACCGACAGTTCGTTCCTCATTTTTCCTCGTTGGTTCGCCCCATCTCGTCCCTTATCTGCAAGGGAGCTAACCCAAAGGCTTGGCCCTCTGAGGCTGAAGAGGCCTTCCAGTCGTTGAAACAAGCCTTCGCCGCTGCTCCGGCGCTTCACCGACCTGAGGTTAGTAGACCTTTCACTCTCGAGGTAGACGCATCCTCTACTGGGGCTGGCGCAGTCCTTCTGCAGAAATCCTCTTCTGGACGTTTTGTCACCTGTGGCTTCTTTTCTAAAGTATTTTCCTCCACTGAGCAGAACTACTCCATTGGCGACAAAGAGCTATTGGCCATTAAGTTGGCCTTGGAGGAGTGGAGGTACTTACTGGAGGGTGCCATACATCCATTCAAGATCTTCACAGACCATAAGAACCTGGCGTACATCCAGTCCGCACAGAGGCTCAATCCTCGGCAAGCCAGGTGGTCCCTATTCTTCGCCCGCTTTGACTTTGAGCTACATTTTCGGCCCGGCGATAAGAACGTTAGAGCGGATGCGTTGTCAAGATCATTCCTGTCGTCTGATGCAGAGGAAGAACCCTCTCATATCATTGATTTATCCAAAGTAATTACTGTGGCTCCTGTCAAGTTAACCACGTTACCTCCGGGAAGAACCTTTGTGGCTGAGAATAACCGAAAACGAGTGCTAAATTGGGGACATTCGTCCAAGATTGCCGGCCACGTTGGTGTCAAAAAGACTTTGGACTTAATCTCTCGCCATTATTGGTGGCCTTCACTCTCCCAGGATGTTAAAGACTTTGTAGCATCTTGCCCGTCCTGTGCCCAGAACAAGATACCCAGACAACCACCCTCCGGTCTTCTGTTCCCGCTTCCCATTCCGTCAGCTCCATGGCAGCACATAGCCATGGATTTCATTACTGATCTGCCTTGTTCTTCCGGTTGTACTGTGGTCTTGGTGGTTGTAGACCGATTTTCAAAGATGGCTCACTTCATTCCTCTTCCCAGACTACCCTCTGCTCCTGACTTGGCGAAGATCTTCATTTCCCATATCTTCAGGATTCACGGCTTCCCCCAGCACATCGTGTCGGATAGAGGGGTCCAATTCACCTCCCGGTTCTGGAGAGCTCTATGCGGACTCATGAAAGTGTCATTGGATTTCTCTTCCGCCTATCACCCCCAAACCAATGGGCAGGTGGAACGTACCAACCAGATCCTTACATCCTATCTCCGGCATTTTTCTAATGCTCATCAGAATGACTGGGTCGGTCTACTTCCTTGGGCTGAGTTCGCCTACAATAATCACTCCAGTGAATCGTCTACCAAGTCTCCTTTCTTCATCGTCTTTGGACAGCATCTCAATGTGCCTCTACCGGTACTTCCTGTCTCGGGGGTACCTGCTGCCGATTCTCAGTCTGTGGAGTTCTCCAGGGTATGGCAGGAGACCAAAACCGCTCTCGAGAAAGCACGGGACAGAATGAAATTACACGCTGACAAGAGGCGCCTGGACGTTCCTCCATTTCTCCCTGGTGACAAGGTGTGGCTCTCCACCAAATACGTCCGCCTTAAGGTACCATCTTACAAACTGGGTCCCCGTTACATTGGTCCTTTTGAGGTCCTCAGGCGGATTAATGATGTTGCTTACAAATTGAAGCTGCCTCCTTCACTCCGTATTCCCAATTCCTTCCATGTGTCTCTCCTAAAACCTGTGGTTCTTAACCGATTTCATCCTTCTCCAGGCCACACACCCCAGCCTGTTGGCTTGGGGGATGAGTTTGAGGTGAATGACATTTTGGCCATGAAGAAGGTAAGAGGGAGAACCATGTTCCTGGTCGATTGGAAGGGTTTTGGCCCCGAGGAGAGGTCATGGGAACCCAGGGAGAATATCCACGCACCCCAGATTTTGTCTAAGTTCCTCTCCAGTTTTAGAAAGAGGGGGCGTAAAGGGGGGGGTACTGTCACTCCGTGCTCACCTGGGGGCGGGACCTCGGTCCCGACGTCATCTCTTCCGGAGCTGCGGTCACTCCGGGGGTCCCGTAGGGTGCGCACGTGCAGCTCTCGTCCCCGGGCCTCCTCCTACATGTCACATTTGCGCTTGCGCGCTCCTGTCAGTGCTGTATAGGGCTCGGTCCTCTCTATGGTAATGGAGGACCTGACCCGGAACCTGTAGTGGTCATGTGCTTTCTGGCTAGTTCCTGACCCGGAACCAGTAGTAGTCATGTGCTATATCAGACGACCTCCCCCTAGGGGAGGTGCCTGATTATTGCTGTGCTTCCTGGCTTGGTCTGCCGTGTCCCTGCCTGGCTGTGCGCTGTACTCAGGTCCTCTGCCTTGCACTCTGTTGTGCTTCTTGGCACACGCTCTGAATCTGCACTCTGCTTTGTACTTGGTTGTGCCTCCTGGCACACGCTCTGACCCTGTGTTCTGTCTCGTACTCGGTTGTGTCTCCTGGCACATGCTCTGACACTGTACTCTGTCTCATACTCGGTTGTGCCTCCTGGCACACGCTCTTACCCTGTACTCTGTCTTATACTCAGTCGTGCCTCCTGGCACACACTCTGATTCCGTGCTCTGTCTTATACTCAGTTGTGCCTCCGGGCACACACTCTGATCCTGTACTCAGTCTCTTACTCTGTTACACCTCCTGGCACACCTGCTGCCTGACTCAGTGCTCTGACGTGCTCCTTGCACGCTTCCTGCTTCACTCACACCCGGACGAACGAAGTCTCTGTATACCACGTGTTCCCGTGTCCACACTTTACACGTCCCTGCAGACACTCTCACCCACTCGTGTCTCCTGTGAGCCGGCCGCCTGGTGCCAGCAGTCGTTGTGCCTCACCCCCTGGGGCTTGCCCCTGACGCTCCCTGTATAGGGGGTGGTCTTCATTAGGCCAGCTCGCCCTAGGAGGGTTGGTGTCACGACCCAGAGGGTCCACTCCAGGAGTCGTCACATATATATATATATGTATAGCTATTAAACCCGTTCTACCCCCAGGTGGAGAGCATTTTTATTGGTACATTTTTAATTTTACACCATTTTTTATGACACTGCACCTGTGGATTTGCATATACAGTGTCTTCAATAAAATGGCATCGGAGATCGTGGTATGCACATGTGCTGACTCTGGCACCGTTTTAATGAAGTAATGTACTACAACAGTGATGGTGAATTTTTTTTTTGAGACCGAGTGCCCAAACTGCAACTCAAAACCAACTTATTAAATCGCAAAGGGCTAACAATGCAATACTGAGGTTTTGGTTTAGAATAAACAACACATACAGAGAACAGGCAAGGGCAGCAGAGAGCAGATGGGGCAGCAGACAGGGGAAGTAGAGAGCAGACGTGGACAGCAGAGCAGGCAGGGGCAACAGAGAGCAAGTAAGGGCAAAACCAACATATTAAATCGCAAAGGGCCAACACTGCAATTTAACCTGAATATTGAGGTTTAAATTTAAAATATCAATTCATACAGAGAGCAAACGAGGCAGCAGAAAGCAGACGTGGCAGCAGACAGCAGACGGGGGCAGTGGACAGCAGCTGGGGCAGCAGAGCAGGCAGAGGCAAGAGAGCAGGCAGGGGCAACAAAGTGCAGCCACAAACAGGACAGGGGTACCAGACTGCAGATTTAAAGGAATATGCACCCCCCCCCATCCTGGTACATGCTTCCCTCTTCCTGGTATATGTCCCTCAACCTGGTATAGAGCCCCCATCCTGCCTGCGCTGCTGTTGTCCAATACATGGAAAAAAAAACCATAGCATGTCATGTGCATGATATCACTGCCATACGCCCAGTCACATGCCGCTGACGTTCCACGACACCGACGAGGTTCCATTCACATGCTGGCGTTGGCGGCATCTGCACTACAGCACCATTTTATTGAAGATACTCTTCAGCATGCGCTAACTCCTGCGCCACACTGCACAGGTGTTGAGGCTTCCGACAGAATCCAGATATATTATGGATCTTTCATTTCTTTTTACCACGTAATGTGGCACCCCAGAGTCCGGTTGCCACGGTGACATTGCCTCCCTCTAAGGTGGTGATGTCATGCCTGGAGGCAGGGGAGGTCCCCATGCCAGATAACGGTGTACATGTCAATTACTGCTTCAGGCCAGAAAGGGGAGCTTCCTTAGAAATTCTGGCCAGCAGGTGGGGTTAGTGAGTCAGAAAGAAGTCAGCTAAGAGAGTAAACAGGAGAGTTGTCATGGAAACATGAGCTAGCTGGAGCTTGTGACAGGACAGTGAGAGAGGAAAGTTGGCAGTTGGCCTGTGGAGAGGGAAGGGACAGGAGCAGAGACAAGGGCTCTGGGGAACTAAAATTGCGTATAGCTGACCCCAGAGCGGAGCGCTGATAAAAAGGGACGCCAGAGTCCTTGGCTGGGCGGGTGCTGTACGCCCTGATAGCCAAATCTGGAGGGCAGGGGACTGCAAACTTCCTGGCCACACCGAACACCTGAGGCACGGCAGCAGACCAAGAGCCCGGGGCTGACAGTGAAAAGGACAGTGCCTGTGATATAGGCTCACGCTGTCTGCCATACAGGTTAGAAACCATCTCGCAGGAGAGCTTAGCTACAAGAAGCAGGGTCCCGAAACGAGAGCGCAGAAGGAAGGTCCCCAACCCCACCTGGCAGGGTAAATCCCCTGAATGCCTCCAGGCAAGCTGGACTCAATCAGTCATCTGTAATTGGTACCCCAGATTGCATCTACTTTCAAGTAAAAGGTAAAGAAAACTGCACCACTCTGTGTCCTTCACTTATTCTCTGCACCCCAACGTTCACCACCATCTGAACAATCAAATATATTTGCCCTGGTGCCCTGCTCTACCCGTGGGGAGCTGAGCCATCTTTGCTGTGTCACCATCAGCCCCAGTGGACCAAAAACTGCAGCGTCGGCCACCCATTGCCGAACACCACGGGTGGCGTCACGATTAAACATCACATAACTATCCTCTATTTTATACACGGCCAGGGCCACGGAAACGGATTACGTCCCCGTGACCTCCCCCATAGAACTGTCCAGTCCGATTCCGGGTACCCCACGGCCCTGCTGGGCGCATCAGTTCATTAATTTCTTTGAAGCACCTTAAGGATTAACAAACTTTCCAAATTAGGTTTTGAAAGTGCTGAGGTGCAGGTTTTTAAAATGGGATCCTGTTTGCAGTTTTTCTAACAAATAGATCCCTCAAAGTTAGTTGAAAAAATATAGGCTTTGTAAATTTAACTAAAAAAAATTAGAAGCTGCTGCCAAACCTCTAATCCCACCAACATCCCCCCCACCCAAAAAAAATAGACATTTCAAAAATGATGCCGATGTAAAGCAGACCTGTGAAAAATGTCATCCATTAACTACCCTGTGAGGCATGACTATCTGTTGGAAGGGCATAAAAATGTAGCTGAAGTTAAAAAGGTTGTCCACTACTTAAGGCCAGGTTCACACTTGCAAGAAACTCGCACGAGTCTCGCATCTCAATACACAGCACGGCCACTGGCACTCGGGACCGGAGTGTGAGGCTGCATGTATTTCTATGCAGCTGAGTGCTCCGGTCCGAGTGCCGCGGCTGTGCCGAGTATTGAGACGCAAGAGTCGTGCAAGTTTTTCGCAAGTGTGACCCCGACCTAATACTGATGGTCTGTCCTTAGGATAAAGAGAAGACGTATGCAAAAAGGGATCCCCTAAAATAATAAATGTTTATTGTCTGTGAAACCAAAGACAACATTAAAAACACTTAAAAAGCCAAATGGCTGTATCGCCATTAGAAACGTGTCTTCATCAGTGGCAAGGATGAAATGCAAATGACTAATGTAATCCTATATGTAAAGATACATATGATATTGAATAATTGTTACCAGCTGTGGGAGGAAGAATCATGGGAGTCGGCGTGCTCAAACATGTCACAAGGTGGGTATGTCAAAGCTGAATGATGAAAAGTAGTGCGCATGCATGCATCAGAAGAATAAGAAAAGTTTAGATCATACATTCCAAGGAGGCGCCTACACATAAGTTGACCGTAAATCTTCAGTCAGGTGCATTCGCAAGTTTGATCCCAAGGTGGACACCTAATGCGCATATCCGTAACGGCACATAAAACTGTTATAATAATGATTTTTTTTTTCTGCGCATGCGCCAATATGACTGAAGAAATGATCCCTTTATTACATTTGCCTTTTTGGGGTATGTTTCCACGTAGCGTATAAAGTGCTGTCCAACCAGGCATGACTACAACTTCTGTCCAGCCTGTACTGCTAACGCTAGCGATACCGATTGGTTGAGAGCAGCAGACCGACAATGTAGGCACAATATATGGTCCCCACTTGAAAGCGGCACTTTACATATTGGCTCAGCCAGTCTGGTCAAACTAGCCCCAACGCCTTCATAACAAAGCCTTTCATCACTATTTTGAGGTCAAAAATACTATGTACAAAAGTCCAACATTCTTGTGTGTTTTTCTGTGTCACTTTCTGCATTTCACATTCCACTTCTACATACCCCATTCTTTTAAAAGCACCTCAGCTATTCCTTAGAAGTTATACACCTAAAGGGGTATACCGCTTTTATGAAAACCTTTTGCTTTGTAAATGTTATACATGAAGACACCAAAAAGAAGCCTGTGGTGCATGTGTGAACCTCTTCTGCTCTCATTGGGATTTTTAACTCCAAGATTATTGTATCATTTTGGCAGTGAGCACAGTGCTCCTTTGTGAATTGGAACCTCACTAATATGTAAAAACAAGAATGCTGCATGTCAGTACAATATTGCGTTAAATCTAATTGTCTATTTGCGATCTAAATCAATATAACTCTACAGTCAGCACATTCAGGACCATTGTTAATGTTAGCACCACGCCAGAGTCCTGCTCTGACAGGCAGGGTCCCCAGCGTGTCACTTCACTCACCCGTGCTACGTTCAGTTCTTCCCTTCCCCATGCTCTGCATGCTTCTAGCCGGTCCTCTAGCCATGTCCTTAGGGCACGCGTGTGTGCACTCCTGCCCTCTTAAAGGGTCAGTGCATGCACTTGCTATTTCCACCCCAGCCAATTGCTGTGGGACATTATGTATATATGCTTCCTCCCCACTGGGGAGGTGCCTGAGCAACCTTCCTGTTTTACAGTCTAAGTTGTGTATGGTTGTAAAACAGTCCCCGCTGCACTCTAATGCAGACCCTGCCTACTGCACTCAACTGTAGATCCTGCCTGCTGCACTCTGATGCAGATGCTGCACTCTGATACAAACACTGCCTGCTGCACTCAACTGCAGATCCTGCCTGCTGCACTCAACTGCAGATCCTGCCTGCTGCTCTATGATGCAGATCCTGCCTGCTGCACTCTGATACAAAACAGGAGATTTGCTGACAGAAAGATCCATAGGAAGAACTGTCTATACACTGCAGTCTTTAACCACTAAGTTGGAGGCCTTAAACATCCCTCCAGGGTTCCAGCATGTTGAAGCAGCCGTGTCTCTCAGTTTGCTTAGTTTGAGATCCAGGTCCCCAAATCACAGCCCAACCACATTTTGATGGCAATCCGAAGCTCTGCCGCGGGTTCATTAATCGGTGCCAGCTACATTTTGAACTCCTTCCTCACCACTTCCCGTTGGACCGAGCAAAAGTAGCATTCCTTATGTCGCACCTTGGAGGTGAGGCTCTGGCATGGTTGAACCCATTATGGGAGAGAGAGGATCCAATCATCTCCAATTTGCTTGCATTCTTGGAAGCTTTTTGCCAAGTGTTCGATGAACCCGGGCGAACCACCTCGGAAGCTTCATCTCTTCTCCGTTTACCTCAGTCCATTCCTTCTGTGGGGCAATTTGTGGTATGCTTTCACACACTGGCGTCAGAACTCAGATGGAATAACGAAGCTTTGGTGGTGACATTCTGGGAGGGGCTTTCCGGAGATATTAAGGATGAGCTTGTCAGTCGAGACCTACCAACTACCCTCAACGACCTGATCTCCTTCGCCATCCGTATAGACCTCTGCTTCCGTGAGCATGCTAGTGAGGTGGCACATGAAAGAGAACCGTGGCACCTAGCTCTGTCTTTACAAGGACCTCCTGTTCCTTCACCCTCCCTTGTCGAGGACTCATCGGAACCCATGCAGATCGACCACCTTTCCCTTTCTAGAAAGCGACTGAAGGATCGTTGCGCTAAAGGCCGGTGCCTGTATTGTGGAATCATGGGTCACTCCATTCAAGTCTGCCTGGTGAGACCAGAGAAGCTCCAGTATCTAGGGGCGGTAGGAGAGGCCTCCCTAGACGGAAAGGACATCTTCCTACCCTTGACCCTTTTTGGGCCGTGACAACCATTGAATCCCAGTTTATTGAGTCGGCATATTTGGATTCCGGGGCAGCCAGAACTTGTATCCTCCAGGCTGTAGTGGATTGGTTCCAAATCCAAGTTCATACACTCAAGAACCCCATGGCAATAACATCTGTCGATGGGAGAACTCTTAGGTAGATGGTTTGTCTGGCTGCTGAGCCGCTTGAGGTCCGTATTGGGATGCTTCATACTGAGAAGATTGCCTTCTATGTTCTTTCCCACATGTCTCACACCTTTCTCTTAGGCCTACTGTCATGGTTTGGACAGGGTTCTTGCCCTACACTTGCAGGGTTAAGTGTATGTGGCCTCTTTCTGGATCTCGGAGGGGTATTTATACTCACTCTTTACCAGGGTTCTCTGTCAGCTGTACTTTTGCCCTTGCCTTAGTTTAAGTGACCCCTGTGCGTTTGTGCCTTTTGCAGTATGCATGCTTCTGCGTTTGATATCTTGGCTTCGGGCCCGGTCTGTGCACGTTGTGTGCTTGGCTGCTAATCCGGCACTGTGTGTCCATTTTCCTGGTTTCTAACTTCGGCTACGTCTCTGGTGATTCTCCTATCTACACCCCTGGTATTTTTGCTGTCCATACGGTTGTGACCCTTAGCCTGTCCCTGACATCCCTCCTGTCTAACGCTCATCGGCACTTCTGTTTGTGCTATACCTGCTGGTAGGATCTTTATTTCTGGCCGGCATCTCTCTCTGTGCCTTCTCTCTCTGGGAGACCTGCGGCAGTCACATGCTTCAGGTCCTGTTTGCCTGAAGCACGCATGTCCACCGCTGCCACCCTGCTCCACAGTTACCTTTGAGCATAGTTTGTTCTACTCAGGACATGTGCACTGGCTCAGTGAGCAAGTGCAGTGTTCCTGACACCTACCATGGCTACGGCAGCACAAGCCTGTGTTGGACTGGAGAATTGGAGAGGTGCTCCGCCGGGGACATTCCTGTCATGAGAAGTGTCTGGCTCCAGTACGTCCGGTTAAGGTCCCGTCTTGTCCGGCATCGCTGCCCGGTTTGACGTCTGCCTATTGGTCCTTTTCCGATGTTTTTGACAAGAAGGAAGCAGAGACTTTTCCACCCCACAGGCAGTATGACTGCTCTATTGACTTGATTCCCTGATCTACATACCCTAGAGGCCGAATTTACCCTCTGTCCCCAGCTGAGACTCAAGCTATGTCAGACTACATTCAAGAGAATCTGGCCAGGGGGTTCATTCAGAAATCCTCCTCTCCTGCTGGGGCTAGGTTTTTCTTCATTAAGAAGGATGGATTACTCCAACCATGTATTGACTATTGAGGTCTCAACCAGATCACGGTGAAGAATAAATACCCTATCCCACTGATTCCTGAGTTGTTTGACTTATTAAGAGGTGCCAGGATCTTCACCAAATTAGACTTACAATCTAATCCGCACTCGCCAGGGAGATGAATGGAAGACGGCTTTTAACACCAGGGACGGACATTATGAATGCCAAGTGATGTCCTTCGGTCTCAGTAATGCACTAGCAGTTTTTCAAGGAATCGTCAACGACATCTTCCAGGAACTGCTTTATTCCTGTCGTGTATTTAGTCGTGTATCTAGACGATATTCTGGTATTTTCCTCGGATCTGTCCTCCCACAGACGAGCAGTTCGGCAGGTTCTTCAGCATCTGAAGGAGAATCACCTCTACGCCAAGTATGAGAAATGTGTTTTTGAACAGGCCTCTCTTCCCTTCTTGGGTTACATTATCTCAGATACCGGACTCAAATGGATCTTGCTACATGTTCACAGACTTACCAGTGGAAAAGCCAAGCTTCACATGCCACAAATGCAAGCTTGTGTCCCTGTTGGAGGAAAAGTTGCAAAATCTCGAAGAGAGGTTAACCACATTGAAGATCATTAAGGAAGGTGAAGAGTTCTTAGACAGAGCAGAATTATCTCTTCATGTTACAGAAAGAGAAGAAATTCGAAGTGCACCTGAAGAAACAGAGGAATGGAAACATGTGACCCAGAGAAGCAGGAGGATCGGGAGGCAGTCAGCAACCATACTGCTTAGGAACCAGTACCAGGCTCTTACACAGGAGAACGATGAAGAAATACATCAAGATAAGACTTTACCCACAAAGAACAACCTTGTACGCCCGCAGAGTCCTCCAGGATGGAGAAAGAAAAATGTTGTGAAGAAGAAACGGAGAGTGGTGGTCATGGGGGATTCCCTGTTGAGAGGAACAGAGGCCGCTATCTGCAGACAGGATATAACCTCAAGAGAAATGTGCTGTCTTCCAGGTGCAAAAATTTAAAGATGTGTCTGACAGAATATCAAGACTCTTCAGATCTACAGACGACCACCCATTCCTGCTAATACATGTGGGGACAAATGACACAGCAAGAAGCAACCTGGAAAGCATCTGCAGTGACTTTGAAAACTTAGGTAAGAAAGTGAAAGAACTGGGAGCGCAGGTGGTCTTCTTTTCCATCCTCCCAGTGGATGGCCATGGAACAAGGAGGTGGATTAAGATTCTGCATGTGAACAACTGGCTATGTCGATGGTGCTGTCAGCAAGGATTTGGATTTCTGGATCACGGAGTGAATTACCTATATGATAGACTACTTGCTAGAGATGGGGTGCACCTTACGAAGACTGGAAAACATGTATTTGGAAGTCGCCTTGCAGGGCCGTTTTTAGGGGGGGACGGGGGGTACGACCGCCCGGGGCGCCACCCAAGCCAGGGGGCGACTGCCTAGTGCCTAGCTGTCTGTGCCTGTCAGTCTCACCGTCTGCGCTGAGACACATTATCAGTCACGGACCTTGATTTTGTGACTGTTTATACCGGCACAGCACGGAGTATGAGGTAGCCTCCTGTCATATATGAACGGCTCGGTTATCACAGAGACTACAGCATCAGAACCGCCATAAAAGGTATGTCACTCCGGGAGCCAATCCAATGTTGCCACGTCACTAAGCTCCACCCCTTTGGGCTGGAGTGGTTTTAGCGGCTTCTCTCTGCGCAGGCTGAAGTGCTTTCTTTACACCGGTCTCTGAGCCGAGGACATGGCGGACGTTCAGGAAGCTTCTACTGGGGACTGCGAGGGGAAACTGAGCAAAAAGTAAGTAAGCGCTACTCAGAGGGTGACGTAACGGATATAAAGCGCAGCTCCTGCACGCAGCTATTCTCTCTGGGCAGCATGTGCTCTGTCTGTGGTGTACAGTACACACTGTGGGATTCTGGGAAATGTAGTTTCCTGCTCGTTACATCCTATTGCCTGAGTGCTGTGAAAAAACTACAACTCCCAAGGACGAAGCGTGCGACTGATGTAACTAGTGCAGGCTCTCTGAGGCTTCTGCGGACATTTCTGGGAAAGTGATGGCAGGTTTGTGACTAATCCTGAGGCCACAGATAGGGATTTGGTTTTATAATTGAGCCTGATAATGATTTTCATTTTTTTATTTGTTGTACAATTTTATGTTTTCTGTGACTTTTTGTGTAAAAAAAAAAAAAAAAAAAAAAAATTCATGCGAAGGTAAATTACTGCAATTACCCCCGGCAACCAACCAATCAGTGAGCGGCAGATCGTTGCTGAGTTGCTAAGGCTTTTGCTATGGAGGAGATGGGTGTTTTGCAAAGGAAAAGCCATGTTTTGTTTATAGCTCGTTGCCTTGGAGACCGACCATCGCACCGTGCTTACAAGCTCTTTTCTGGCGAGCTTGTAAGCACTGCTTTGAATCCAGAGCATGCAGTTACCTCCTAATCTTAACTGGCTTTCAGGACATTGCTTACAGGCTAAACAGCAGCAGTGGTCGGTCTCCTAGGTAACGAGCTGTAAACAAAATGGAAAGGGTTAATATCTCAAGAACGGCTGCAAATGATTGGGTCGAAATGGTGGTGATTTTAACTTTTATATTTTTTTTTAAAATGTCTTTTTTTTCCTTTTACTTGCTTCAAAGGTCTCCATGGGAGACTAGAAGTTGCAATCATCTGATCACCTGGTCTGCACAGAGCAGGGCTTCAGCCCTTCTTTGTGTAGCTAAAATGATCATCTGCTCATAGCAGATCGACAATGACAACCACCGGGGTCTACTGCAGACCCTCTTGTGGTGGCAGCAGCCCGTGGCCATGTTAAATGCCGCTGCTGGAGATGGACAGCGGCATTTAACATGTCAACAGCCGTCTGTGGATTGCGATTCCACCTGCGCCTGTTAGGGGCACATGTCAGCAGGTTAAATCAGCTGACATGTGCTGGAAAAGATGCGGGTTCAGTGGTGGAGCCTGCATGGAAGAGACATGACCTGTGACGTATATTAGGTCATGAAGGGATGTCCTAGTTCTTTTTAAATTCATGTGGTTTTTTTGTGTAATATGGGGGAGGGTTGTGGCAATATCTGGGGTACTTAGCCTGCTGTCTTTGTGTGTAATATTGGGGGGGGAGTTTGGGGGCAATATCTGGGGTGCTTACCCTGCTGTTTGTGTGTGTCAGTGTGTAATATCGGTGGCGTGGCGGTTGGTGGTAATATCTGGGGTAGACCTTTTTGCAGCAGCAAAGTCAAGGAAAGTGAGCCTTTGAACTTTGCCTTTGAGGATTGGATTGATGCAAAGGTAAGACACATTTATCTAAAGTATTGAGCATGTTAATGTTCGGGGGGGCGCTTTTTCGATGTTCGCCCTGTTGGCAAAATTCCCTAGAAACTGCCCTGTCGCCTTGCTACACTCATCAGGAGAGCTTTAAACTAGAACAATGTGGGAAGGGACGCAAAAGGCCAGAAAAAGCCATACACCTGACAAATGCTATTGAGAACTCTGCTATTACTGTAGAAGTGGAAAGGAAGAACAGAGACAAAAGAATCTAAATAATAAAAATATTGGAGAAAGAGAAACCAATCACAAACTAAAATGTTTCTATACTGATGCACAAAGCATGGGCAACAAACAAGGAGAATTGGAACTACTAACACAGGAAAAGAAATATGATGTCATTGGAATCACTGAAACTTGGTGGGACAATACACATGATTGGAGTACAAGACTAGAAGGATACAACTTTTTTGCTAGAAACAGACTTGATAAACGAGGCGGAGGTGTCGCATTGTATGTTAGAAACGCGTATATCTGCACAGAGATTGAAGCTACAGAGACTGGGAGTTCTGTGGAAACTGTTTGGGTAAGAATACAAGGACAGAACAATGGAAAGGACACCATTGTAGGCATTTACTACAGGCCGCCTGTGCAAGCTGAAGATATGAATGAACTCTTTATGCATCAAATGGCCAAGTTCTCTAAAAAATATGACATAGTTGTCATGGGAGATTTCAACTATCCTGACATTTGTTGGGAATCTCTCTCAGGCAAAACTAACAGGTCAAGGAAATTCTTATCGTCTCTTGCTGACAACTTTATCTTCCTAAAGGTAGGGGAGAAAACAAGGGGAACTGCTACCTTGGATCTAATCCTTATAAACAGGGAGGAAATAGTTGAGGAGGTAAAAGTGGCTGGGATCCTAGGAGGTAGCGACCATGCTATTTTAGAATTTTGGATAACTAGAGGAGGAAGACCTGTGAAGACTCAGACGTCAAGGTTAGATTTCAGAAAGGCAGATTTTAAGGGATTCAGAAAGAGAATTGGAGGGATCCAATGGCTGGATATCCTTAAGAACAAAAATGTCCAGGAAGGATGGGAAATCTTGAAAAATGAAATTCTCAAAGCACAATTGTTAACAATTCCGAAAAGAGGGAAGAATAGGAAGCATTTAAGGAAACCAGTATGGATGAACAGAACTTAAGCACATGCTAAAAAGGAAGAAAGAACTGTTTATAAAATGGAAAGAGGGAGGCTTATCTAAAGAAGAATATAATGCTGTCTGCAGAACTTGCAGGGCACAAATCAGATTATCTAAAGCTGACAATGAATTGAGGCTTGCAAGAGATGTCAAAAGCAAAAATAAAGAATTTTGGGGATATGTCAAAAGTAAAAGAAAAGTCAAAGATGCTATAGGATTTTTACAGGATCAAAATGATGAAATGGTAAGACAGGATGTTGAGAAGGCCGAACTTTTAAATTCCTATTTTGCATCTGTTTTCTCTCAGAAAGGAAATGTAACATCAACTGTTCTTCACTGTCCTATTAAGGAAATAGAAGAATCTAGGATATCTATAAACAGAAATATAGTGAGGAAACACTTAGCTAACCTAAATGAATTCAAGTCTCCAGGTCCAGATGAATTACACCCCAGAGTACTGAAGGAGATAGCAGAAGAAATTTTTGAACCCCTCTCCATAATCTTTGAAAATTTTTGGAGAACAGGAGAAGTTCCAGAAGATTGGAGAAGAACAAATGTTGTTCCTATCTTCAAAAAGGAGATGGTGGACCCAGACAACTATAGGCCGGTGAGTTTGACTTCTATACCAGGAAAGATCTTTGAACAAATTATTAAACAACATGTATGTAAGTACCTGGATAAGAATGAAGTGATTAAACAGAGTCAGCATGGGTTTGTAGCTAATAAGTCATGTCAGACTAACTTAATTTCCTTCTATGACAGAATCACTGATTGGGTGGATCAGGGAAATGCTGTAGATATAGTATATCTTGACTTCAGCAAGGCATTTGACAAAGTATCTCACACAATCCTTATTGAAAAAATGGCTAAGTATGGAATGGACAACTCAACTGTTAGGTGGATTCATAACTGGCTTAGTGATCGAACCCAAAGAGTGGTTGTAAATGGCTGTACATCCAGTTGGAAGAATGTCTCAAGTGGGGTACCACAGGGCTCTGTCCTGGGCCCTGTGTTGTTCAACATCTTTATCAACAATTTAGATGAAGGAATTAAGGGTAAACTGATTAAATTTGCTGATGACACAAAGCTAGGAGGGATAGCTAATACTAGAGAAGAAAGAGAGAGGATTCAAAAATATATAAATAAACTGGAGCAGTGGGCAGCAACTAACATAATGGTTTTTAACAGGGAAAAATGCAAAGTACTACATCTGGGCAATAAAAATGAAAAAAGCATATACAGAATGGGAGGAATAGGGCTAAGCAACAGCACATGTGAAAAAGACTTGGGTATACTAATAGATCACAGGCTGAATATGAGTCAACAGTGTGATGCAGCAGCAAAAAAGGCAAATGCAATTCTAGGATGTATTAATAGAAGCATACAGTCTAGATCACGTGAAGTCATTATTGCCCTCTACTCCTCTTTGGTCAGACCTCATCTGCAATACTGTGTCCAGTTTTGGGCACCACATTTTAAAAAAGACATCAACAAACTGGAGCAAGTTCAGAAAAGAGCAACCAGAATGGTGACCAGTCTGCAAACCCTGTCTTATGAGGAAATGTTGCAGGATTTGGGATTGTTTAGCTTGCAGAAGAGAAGACTGAGAGTAGACTTAATAGCTGTCTACAAATATCTCAAGGGCTTCACATTGTAGAAGGATCATCTTTATTCTCATTTGCACAAGGAAAGACTAGAAGCAATAGGATGAAAGTAAATGGGAGGAGACACAGATTAGATATTAGAAAAACTTTTTGACAGTGATCAATGATTGGAACAGGCTGCCATGAGAGGTGGTGAGTTCTCCTTCAATAGAAGTCTTCAAACAGAGGCTGGACAGACATCTGTCTGGGATGATTTAGCGAATCCTGCTTTTGAGCAGGGGGTTGGACCAGATGGCCCAGGAGGTCCCTTCCAAATCTACAATTCTATGATTCTAAGTCTCATCCATCCTTAAATGGCTGCTGCCTGTGGGGGTCAAAGCAATTCAGCGATTCCTTGGCTTTGCTAATTACTATCGGCAATTCATTCCTCACTTCTCCACGCTGACCGCTATTATCTCTGCTATGACCCAAAAAGGGAGCCGATCCAAAGAACTGGTTCTCCAAGGCTGAAGAGGACTTCCGCTCTCTTAAATGGTCCTTCTCCGCCACTCCCGTTCTGCATTGCCCGATTTTGAACAAACAGTTCTTCCTAGATGTGGACGCATCCTCGTTATGGGCTGGAGCTGTGCTCACCCAGAAGTCCTCCTCGAGTCGCCGCGTGTCCTGCGGTTTCTTTTCTAAGGCTTTCTCCGCTCCTGAGTGTACCTACTCTATCGGGGACTGAGAGTTACTCCCCATTAAGATGGCTTTGGAGAAGTGGCGTTACCTGCTGCAGGGCACAGTCTATCCAGTGGTCATCTACACGGACCATAAAAACCTGGCGTATCTCCAGTCCGCCCAGAGACTTATTCCACGCCAAGCTAGGTGGTCTTTGTTTTTTGCCCGCTTTAACTTTCTTTTACATTTCAGGTCCGGTGACAAGAATATCAGAGCCAATGCCCTCTCTCACTCTTTTCTGTCCAAGGATCAAGGGAGGATCCACAATTTATCATTGAACCATCTAAGATGGTCACTGTTGCTCCAGTCAGTCTGTCACAAATTCCTCCTGGGAAGACCCTTGTGGCTGAATCCGAGAAGGAGCGAGTTTTGTTTTGGGGCCAGTCGTCCAAGGTGGCTGGTCACATGGGACAAAGGAAAACTTTACAGTTGATTTTGGAAAACTTTACAGTTGATTTCTCGCCACTACAGGTGGCCATCCATGAGGAGAGAGATCTATGCTTACGTAGCTACCTGTCCGAGTTGTGCCCGCAATAAAGTCCCCATACGACTTCCTGCCAGTTCTCTCCTGCCGTTACCCGTACCATGTGGTCCATGACCACACATACTGTAGCTATGGACTTCATTACGTATTTGCCAGTATCTGAGGGTTACACCGTCATCTGGGTAGTCGTGGATCGCTTCTCCAAAATGGCGCACTTTACCCCGTTGTCTGCTCTGCCATCCGCTCCTGAACTGGCTGACAGCTTCATCAAACATATTTTCCACCTGCACTGATTTCCTCGTCACATTGTGTCCGATCAAGGTTTGCAGTTCACTTCCAGATTCTGGCGAGCTCTCTGTAAATATTTGGATATCGCCTTGGATTTCTCTTCGGCCTATCACCCCAAGTCCAATGGACAAGTGGAGCGTGTCAACCAGGTCCTGGGCAATTACCTGTGACACTTCGTCAATGCCCACCATAATGATTGGGTGAAATTGCTTCCCTGGGCTGAGTTCTCGTATAACAATCACATTGGTGAAGCCTCGGGAGAATCTCCATTCTACATTGTATTCTGTTGGCAACCTGAGGTTCCCCTCCCAGTGATGGTTCCTTCTGATGTCCCTGCCGCAGATGTCCTCTCCAAGGATTTTGTGAAGTTGTGGGAGGACACCAAAGCCATTTAAGAAGCATCCTCTGCCCGTATGAAGAGACATGCAGACAAAAGGCGTCTGGATCCTCCGTGCTTCTGTCCTAGTGACAAGGTATGGCTTTCATCCAGGTATGTCTGGCTGAAGGTCCCTTCTTGCAAATTGCGTCCTCGTTTTATCGGGCCTTTCAAGGTGTTAAAGTGGATCAATGAAGTCTCCTATAAATTGAAGCTGCCTCCTTCTTTACGGATTCCAAATTACTTCCATATATTTCTACTGAAGCTGGTCATCCTGAGTCCCTTCTTCAAGGATCCCACTACTACGCCCATGCCAACGGCCTCGGATGATGTTTTTGAAATGGAGAACATCTTGGCCATGATGAGGGTGAGAGGCAAGACCTTCTTCCTCATTGACAGAAAGCGTTTTGGCCCTGAAGAGAGATGCTGGGAGCCAAAGGAGACCATTCACGCGCCAATTCTCCTCCGGAAATTCCTTGATGACCTGAAGAGGAGGGGCATAAAGAGGGGGTACTGTTAGCACCACGCCGGAGTCATGCTCTGACAGGCAGGGTCCCCGGCATGTCTCTTCACTCACCCGTCCTGCGGTCAGTTCTTCCCTTCCCCATGCTCTGCATGCTTCCAGCCGGTCCTCTAGCCATGTCCTTAGGGTACATGCACATGCACTCCTGCCCTCTTAAAGGGTCAGCACATGCACTTGCTATTTCCTCCCTATCCAACAGCTGTGGGGCATTATGTATATATTGCTTCCTCCCAACTGGGGAGGTGCCTGAGCAACCTTCCTGTTTCGCAGTCTAAGTTGTGTATGGTTGCATACCAGTTCCCACTGCACTCTAATGCAGACCCTGCCTGCTGCCCTCAACTGTAGATCCTGCCTGCTGCACTCTGATGCAGATCCTCCCTACTGCACTCTGATACAAACACTGCCTGCTGCACTCCGATACAATCACTGCCTGTTGCACTCCGATACAATCACTGCCTGCTGCACTCCGATACAATCACTGCCTGCTGCACTCTGATACAAACCTGGTACGCTGCACTCATGTGCGAACTCTGCTGCACTCGGATGCGAAATGTCTGCTGCATTCTAATACAAACCCTGCCAGCCGCTCCCTCCAGTCTGTCCTCTGGGTACAGCTGCTGTGCATCCGTTGGTCTGTCCTGGAGTGGCACCTGGAGTTCATCGGCAGCTAAGTCTAACCTCACCATCAGAGGCTCTAGTGAACAGTCAGGTGTTCGCTTAGTCATGCCCCTCCAGCTCTCCACGGTCCGTGGCACAGTGGTTCCACAAACCACGTCCATGACAGTTAAACCCCACTACCAAAAGCTTCAGGAGGACATGAAAATGATACGTATATAGCAGAGCCCTGGAGATACTTTGACTTTCTATGGTTCTGCTGATGAAGAATAGAGATGAGTGAATTTGATCAGGTCAGGGCTTATTCAGCAAGCAATAGCGCTCACCGAATAAGTTGCAGAGGGAACCCGGGTACCTGGATTGCTCCGGTTGATCAGTTGTTCGGTGTCATGCCCCCTACCGGCCATACTTACCAGCGCGGCCCCGCTGCTCTCCTGCATGCCTCCCGGTGCGCTCCTGCTCCACGTCGCGTCCCCGCTCCAGACATCCGGACTCCACGTCGTCGTTCCTGCGCGCCTGCGCCGGTCTATTCCCTTGGCGCTCGGACCTCTGGGAGCAGTGACACAGTGGCTCCGCCCACAACATGGCGGCGCCCACCGGCTATTTCAGCAAGGCATCTTGTCAGGTAAGATGCCTGATTATCTTCTGCGGTGACGCTGTTCCTGCTCTAGCGTTTCCGCTCCTCTCAGGTCCCTGTATCCTCTGCGCTATCCTGCTGTCCTCTTTGCGCTGCCTCCGGTAGCTTCTCTGCTCCGTGGCTCCACCTGCCCTGCCCAGTGTCTGTCTTGTCCTTAGTGCCTCTCTGGTCCGTTACCCTCTGCTATCCATTCTGCCTCTCTGTGTGTTGTCCGTACCTGGCTTTCCTTCCTCTCTCGCCCACAGTCACCAGCCTCCGTCTGCTGCTAATGCTCCCGGTTCTGCTTGTCTCTATTTCTCCCTAGGTCCGGCAGTCCCTCTGTGCGCCTGGACTCTGTCCCTCTTCGCCACAGACTCTCATATTTCTAGCCCTGGTCGTCCCTTTGGCTCCGGCTGTTACGGTTCCATCCCTCGGGGGCCTGCTCCTAACGCTCCCTGTATAGGGGGTGGGTTTCACCTGGTCAGCTCGCCCTCGGGGGCTCTGGAGCCGTGATCCAGAGGGTCCACCTCCAGGTTCCTCCTTTATTTCCCACACCGTAACAGCATAATCAGGCCTTGGATCCCGCTGGAGCCTTGGTTACTCAGAAGGAGTTAGTGTTTTTATGGGAGAATCAAGTACGCATAATGTCCTTAATGAAATCTTTGGACTCGCGCTTTTCTGCTCTCCAATCCGCTGATCCAGGGAATGCTTCTCAGCTGGTGGGTTTACAGCAGGAGTTGGCCCAGGAGCGAGACAACCAAACGCATTTTCTTAGCGACATGGCCTCTGTGGACACTCGATTGCTCTCCTTGCAGTCGGCTGCCTCAGCGTCTCCTCCCATTGCGCTTTCTCACCCTCTGCCTCGCTTGGCCAAATCGCACCGGTACGGTGGTGATGCTAAACTATGCCGGGGTTTCCTGAACCAATGTAGTCTCCATTTTGAACTGTTGCCCCAACAGTATCCCACTGACCGGTCCAAGGTGGCCTTTATTGTTTCTCATTTAGAGGAGGACGCTTTGGCGTGGGTGAATCCCCTTTGGGAGCGTGACGATCCCGTAGTTTCCCAGCTGGCCCTCTTTCTGGACACTTTTCGGCGAGTGTTCGACGAACCTGATCGTCTAGCCTCCACTACGGAGTCCCTGTTCAGCCTTCGTCAGGGTTCACAAACCGTGAGTCAGTATGCCATCCAATTTCGGACCCTGTCGTCCGACTTAGAGTGGAACAATGAGGCTTTGGTAGGAGCCTTTTGGGGGGGCTCTCGGGTCGTATAAAGCAGGGGTCCCCAACCGCCGGTCCGCGGCCCAGCACCGGGCCGCTGCAGTGCCCTTGCCGGTCCGCGGACACAAGGGGAGCCAGGGGCGGTCAGTGGCGTAGCGGGGGCTGAAGCGGCGCGTGTAGCGGCGGCAGGGAGCGATCCAAGCAGCTCCGCTGCCTGCAGGAGGGAATAGCAGGAGCGGAGCTGCAAGGACCCGTCCAGCTTCCTGCCCGCCGCCCGCGCTTCCTGTCTCTGACTGACACAGAGAGGAGCGCGCCGCTGCTGTGTCAGAGCAAGGAAGCGCGGGCGGCGGGCAGGTGAGAGGAGAGAGGTGGTGTCTGTGTGTATATGTATGTCTGTCTGTGTGTGTGTGTATAGTGTGTGTGTACATGTGTGTGTGTGTGTGTGTGTGTGTGTCTGTGTCTGTGTAGCCTGGCCCTGGAGGAGAAGGGGACATGAGGAGAAGGCCATGAGGGGAGTGATGGAGAGACGGGAGTGATGGGGTGAAGGCAATGATGGGGAGAGGGGAGTGATGGGGTGAAGGCAATGATGGGGAGAGGGGAGTGATGGGGTGAAGGCAATGATGGGGAGACAGCAGTGATGGGGTGAAGGCAATGATGGGGAGAGGGGAGTGATGGGGTGAAGGCAATGATGGGGAGACAGCAGTGATGGAGAGAAGGCAGTGATGGGGTGAAGGCAATGATGGGGAGAGGGGAGTGATGGGGTGAAGGCAATGATGGGGAGACAGCAGTGATGGGGTGAAGGCAGTGATGGGGAGACAGCAGTGATGGGGAGAGGGGAGTGATGGGGTGAAGGCAATGATGGAGAGATAGCAGTGATGGGGTGAAGGGAGTGATGGGGTGAAGGCAATGATGGGGAGAGGGGAGTGATGGGGTGAAGGCAATGATGGGGAGAGGGGAGTGATGGGGTGAAGGCAATGATGGGGAGAGGGGAGTGATGGGGTGAAGGCAATGATGGGGAGACAGCAGTGATGGAGAGAAGGCAGTGATGGGGTGAAGGCAATGATGGGGAGAGGGGAGTGATGGGGTGAAGGCAATGATGGGGAGACAGCAGTGATGGGGTGAAGGCAATGATGGGGAGAAGGGGGTGATGGGGTGAAGGCAATGATGGGGAGAAGGCAATGATGGGGAGAGGGGAGTGATGGGGTGAAGGCAATGATGGGGAGACAGCAGTGATGGGGTGAAGGCAATGATGGGGAGAAGGGGGTGATGGGGTGAAGGCAAAGATGGGGAGAAGGCAATGATGGGGAGAGGGGAGTGATGGGGTGAAGGCAATGATGGGGAGACAGCAGTGATGGGGTGAAGGCAATGATGGGGAGACAGCAGTGATGGGGTGAAGGCAATGATGGGGAGAAGGGAGTGAAGGGGTGAAGGCAGTGATGGGGTGAAGGCAATGATGGGGAGAGGGGAGTGATGGGGTGAAGGCAATGATGGGGAGACAGCAGTGATGGGGTGAAGGCAATGATGGGGAGAAGGGAGTGATGGGGTGAAGGCAATGATGGGGAGAAGGGGGTGATGGAGCACTTATTCAAAACCTATGGTGAGTTGAGTCACATTATAAAAGTTATTTAATTATAAGTATGCACTGCTACACTACAACTGTGTCCATAGCCCCGCCCCCTTATGACCAAAGCCCCGCCCCTGCCACACCTCCATCCCCGCCCTGCCGGGCCATGGAAGAATGGTCTTGCTTGAAACCGGTCCCTGGTGCAAAAAAGGTTGGGGACCACTGGTATAAAGGATGAACTCGCTGGTCGTGATAACCCCACCGCTCTGGAGGATCTAATTTCTCTAGCCACGCGGATTGACCTCCGGTTCCAAGAGCGGTCCCGCGAGAGACGACTTTCTCGTCCAATGCCATCCACCCGCAGATCACCCAGTCCCCGACCCAGGGCTTCTACCTCCAATCCCGTTCTGGAGCTTCTCCGCCTAGGTCAGGTAAGGGAGGCCTCCCTAGGTGGTCAAGATACCGCTCAACCCCTTACTTTGTCGGTCCTCCTGCATGTCGGTGGTAAGCGGGTTTCTTTGATGGCCTATGTGGATTCGGGTGCTGCTGGAAATTTTATCAGGCTCGATGAGGTCACCAAATTGTCTATCCCCGTTAGGACCCTCGAAAAGCCTCAGGTCCTCGCCTCTGTGGATGGCAGACCTTTGCTAGAGACCGTTACGTTGGTAACACAGGAGGTAGAGTTACAGGTAGGGGCCTTGCACAAGGAGAGAATTTCGTTCTATGTTTTGACTGGTATTTCGCATCCCGTCCTTCTCGGCCTTCCCTGGCTGCAGCTCCACGAGCCCACCTTGGATTGGCGTAATGGCAATGTTCTTCGCTGGGGGGAGTCTTGGATATATGAGGCTCTGGCTATCATACAAGAAAGTTCACACCATTATGGAATCTTGGCACTAGGCTAAAAACCATATCACGTCACATGACACTAGTGTAAAAGAAATTTTACTTGGTTAAATATTTTGAGCACTTTTTCTTTTCTGTTAACCCCTTCACGACCTATGACGCCTACGTAGGCGTCATGAAAAGTCGTGCCCAAACGACCTATGATGCCTACGTAGGCGTCATGCTATAAATAGCCCCCCTGCGGGTTGGGTGACCGGGGTCACTGAAAAGTCACCCGACCCGCACACAAAGGACCCTTCAGAGTTAACACCTGGGGGTGTGGCTTAGCCCCCACGTGCCTACGATCGCTCTGATTGGCTGTTAAAAGTGAAACTGCCAATCAGAGCGATTGTAATATTTCACCAATGAAAATTGGTGAAATATTACAATCCAGCCATGGCCGATGCTGAAATAGCATCGGACATGGCTGGACACCGAGACCCGACCCCCCCACACCGACTGACGGTACCGATCGGCTGCCGCCACCGTCTGACAGCACCGATCGGCAGCCGCCGTCATAATCTGCCTTCCCTCCGCGCCCCCAGCCCTCGATCACCCCTCCGATCACCCACTCTCACCCTTCTTTGTGCCTCCGACCTCCCGCTATCCGTCCCGGTGTCCCGCCGTCCAGCGTCATGGGCGCCGCCATCTTGCAAGATGGCGGGCGCATGCGCAACGCTGCAGATTCATTCATTTATTTTGATGACTATGATAAACTTTCATAGTGATCAAAATAAAAAAAAAGTAAATCACCGCCCCCCTTATCACCCCCATAGGTAAGGACAAATAATAAAATAAAAAAAACATATTTTTTTTTATTTTTCCATTAGGGTTAGGTCCAGGGTTAGGGCTAGGGCTAGGGTTAGGGCTAGGGCTAGGGTTAGGGCTAGGGTTAGGGCTAGGGTTGGAATTAGGGTTAGGGTTAGAAATAGGGTTAGGGTTGGACTAAGGGTTAGGGTTGGACTAAGGGTTAGGGTTGCACTTAGGATTCCATCAAGTCGGCATTTCAAAACATCACTACTTCCCTTCTGAGCCCCAGCGTGTGCCCAAACAGTGGTCCCCCCCACATATGGGGTACCAACGTACTCAGGACAAGCTGGACAACAACTTTTGGGGTCCAATTTATCCTGTTACCTTTGTGAAAATAAAAAATAGCAGGCTAAAAATTTATTTTTTGAGGAAAAAAAATATTTTTATTTTAACGGCTCTGCGTTATAAACTTCTGTGTAGCATCTTGGGGTTCAAAGTGCTCAGTATGCATCTAGATAAGTTCCTTAGGGGGTCTAGTTTCCAAAATGGGGTCATTTGTGGGGGAGCTCCAAAGTTTACGGACACAGGGGCTCTGCAAACACGACATGGTGTCCGCTAACGATTGGAGCTAATTTTCCATTCAAAAAGTCAAATGACGCTCCTTCCCTTCTGAGCCATGCCGTGCGCTCAAACAGTGGTTTCCCCCCACATATGGGGTACCAGTGTACTCAGGACAAACTGGACAACAACTTTTGGGGTCCAATTTATCCTGTTACCCTTGGGAAAATAAAAAATAGCGGGCTAAAAAATCATTTTTGAGGAAAAAAAAATATTTTTTTATTTTCATGGCTCTGAATTTATAAACTTCTGTGAAGCACTTGGGGATTCAGAGTGCTCACTACACATCTAGATAAGCTCCTTGGGGGTTCTAGTTTCCAAAATGGGGTCACTTGTGGGGGTTTCTACTGTTTAGACACACAGGGGCTCTGCAAACGCAACATGACGCCCGCAGAACATTCCATCAAAGTCTGCATTCCAAAATGGCGCTCCTTCCCTTCTGAGCTCTCCCGTGTGCCCAAACAGTGCTTCCCCCCACATATGGGGTATCGGTGTACTCAGAACACATTGCACAACAACTTTTGTTGTTCAATTTCTCCTGTTAGCCTTGTGAAAATAAAAGATAGCGGGCAAAAAATAATTTTTGAGCAAAAAAAATTATTTTTTATTTTCACTGCTCTGCGTTATAAACTTCTGTGAAGCACTTGAGGGTTCAAAGTGCTCACCACACATCTAGATAAGTTCCTTTGGGGGTCTAGTTTCCAAAATGGGGTCACTTGTGGGGGAGCTCCAATGTTTAGGCACACAGGGGCTCTCCAAATGCGACATGGTGTCCGCTAACGATTGGAGCTAATTTTCCAATCACAAAGTCACATGGCGCTCCTTCCCTTCCGGGCCCTGCCGTGTGCCCAAACAGTGGTTTATGACCACATATGAGATATTGATGTACTCAGGAGAAATTGCCCAACAAATTTTAGGATCCAAGTTATCCTGTTGCCCATGTGAAAATGAAAAAACTGAGGCTAAATAAAATTTTTGTGAAAAAAAAAGTACTTTTTTTTTTTAACAGATCAATTTATGAAGCACCTGGGGGTTCAAAGTGCATACTATGCATCTAGATAAGTTCCTTGGAGGGTCTAGTTTCCAAAATGGCGTCACTTGGGGGGGAGCTCCAATGTTTAGGCACACAGGTACTCTTCAAACGCGACATGGCAACCACTAAATATTCCAGCATATTTTACATTCAAAAAGTAAAATGGCGCTCCTTGCCTTCTGAGCCCTGCCGTGCGCCAAAACAGTGGTTTATAACCACATATGAGGTATCAGTGTACTCAGGAGAAATTGGCCAACAAATTTTAGGATACATTTTATCCTGTTACCCATGTGAAAATGAAAAAACTGATGCTAAAAGAAAATTTTGGTTGGAAAAATTAAAATGTCCATTTTTTCATTCCATGTTGCTTTAGTTCCTGTGAAGCACCTGAAGGGTTAATAATCTTCTTGAATGTAGTTTTGAGTACATTGAGGGGTTCAGTTTTTAGAATGGTGACATTTTTGGGTATTTTCTGCCATATAGACCCCTCAAAGTGACTTCAAATGTGAGGTGGTCCCTAAAAAAAATGGTTTTGTAAATTTTGTTGTAAAAATGAGAAATTGCTGGTCAACTTTTAACCCTTATAACTTCCTAATGAAAAAAAATGTTGTTTCCAAAATTGTGCTGATGTAAAGTAGACATGTGGGAAATGTTATTTATTAACTATTTTGTGTCACATAACTCTCTGGTTTAACAGAATAAAAATTCAAAATTTGAAAATTGCAAAATTTTCAAAATTTTTGCCAAATTTCCATTTTTTTCACAAATAAACGCAAAAATTATCGACCTAAATTTACCACTATCATGAAGCCCAATATGTCACGAAAAAACAGTCTCAGAATCGCTAGGATGCGTTGAAGCGTTCCTGAGTTATTACCTCATAAAGGGACATTGGTCAGAATTGCAAAAAATGGCCAGGTCATTAAGGTCAAAATAGGCTGGGTCATGAAGGGGTTAAATTGGATTTTAATTAAAGTTTTTTTTACATATAACAAAATGTCTTTCTGCTGTCTCTAACATGTCTTTCCTCTATCTAATACCGAATTTACCCAAAACTGAACTCCAAGTGTTTCCTCCCTCCTCTAACTTTCCCATACCTAATATTGTAATTTCCATGTGTGATTCTATCATTACTCCCCTGTAGCACGCCCGTTGTCTTGAGGTTATATTTCTCTCAGCTCTTTCCGTCTTTCCTCAAATCAGATCACTCACTCACGCGTGTTATCTGCAACTCAAAATCATCTCTAGATTGTGACCTTTTCTTATTTTTCAATCTCCCAAAACTCTTACTGTTGCCCTTATTCATTCTCATCTGGACAATTGCAACTCACTAATCGGTCTCTCTCTTACTAATCTCTTCCTTGTCAACTGCTACACCGATTTCTCTACCCTGTGCCAGTGGTTGCACTGGTTGTCAATCCGCTACATGGTTAAATATAAACTTATCACTTTCTGTGAGGTTCTGAGCCATGTTACTGTTCTGCTTGACTTTGCCCTTAATTTTGCCCTTATCAATGATGGAGTGAGTAGCTTCACAAGGGGCCATCTTGTTCCTGTTTGACTTTTCCTGTTTCCTGCCTGCTGTGTACTAAAGGGACTCTGCAAATTATACCTGTGCTTGTGTATCTGAATCTTCACCTGCTGCCAAGCTTGGAGAGCTTGCATTGTGCCTGCTTCTTCTAAACCTCGGGATTCCCCGTTTGTTACTTACCTGCTGTCCTGCCTGACCGCCTCTCCTGTCCGGATCTGCTCTGCTTCTGTCATCTCTGCGGCCTGCTCTCCGCTTGGAGCCCGGTCCAGTCTCAGGACCTTAGGACTGTGTGCGCCTGGACCTCAGACTCTCGCCAGTTGGTTCGTACAGACTTTACCTGTTGCCAGAACTTATATCTACGTACCGTGCAATACTGAAGCCTGTTTACTGTAATACCCTGAACTACATCTGCATAGTACTGAGACCTGTTGCTACAATACAATACTGAACCTTTGAACATATACTGTGTTTGTCTTCTCTGACCCATGCCACCGAGTTCCATAGAACCTATAGTACTAATTTGACAGGATACACAAGCCATCAAATATGGAGCTCGCTGGGTCAGATTCTGTGGATGTACACCTTAAAAAGATATGCACATTTATCTCAGGACTTCAAGGGGAGCTTCGGGCTACCAAAACAAAATTGTCAGCACTAGAGACTCAAGCTAACCATAATGCTACTATAGCCGATACATCCATTCAGGCGTTAGCTACTCGTCTCTCAAAGCTGGAGACTACAGTTTCAGCCCCAGCTGCAACCCCACCTTCGGTTCCAGCTTTCCCTAAACTCCCGCCATTCAGGTTCGGTGGCGAAAGAGAAAAATTCTGAGGGTTCCTAAATCAGTGTCAGCTGTATTTTGCTGCGCATGTGGCTCAGTTTCCAACAGGACGAGACAAGGTGTTGACTATGATAATGCTGTTAACCAACAAGGCTCGTGCTTGGGCAAATCCCCTGATTGAAACTAATGATGTCTGTTTGAATTCTTTAAATGATTTTATTTCCGCAGTGTGTCAGATGTTCGATGACCCTAACCGAAGTGCCACAGCAGAAACCGCATTGCTAGCCCTCCATCAGGGAAAGCGTCCTGTCGTAGAATACGCAATGGAATTTCGGAGGTGGGTGTTGGACACTACGTGGTGCGACTCAGCAAAATACGCAGTGTTTAGGAGGGGTTTATCTGCCACAATTAAAGACAAACTGGCTAGAGGCGAGTCACCCGCTGCCCTGGGAGACTTCATAAATCATTGCATTTGGATTGATATCCGTCTTGCAGAATGCCCGCAAGAGAGATGGGCAGATGCTAACCGCAGTAATTTTGTAACCCTGCCGTCTCCCTCCAGGGAAGCCCAGAGCAAGTCCTTCCTCCCAGTAGAGTCAGAACCTATGCAGGTCGATGCAGTCCGGGGAAGTCCTCCTGACCCACGCAAGGAGCACCGCTTTAGAGAAAATTTATGCTTCTACTGCGGAAAATCAGTTCACTATATTTCGAATTGTCCTGGTAAGAATCGCAAGACCACGGCTGCGGTAATCGAATGTGACTTTTCGGACGTATCTTCAGTAGTTTCCCACTCAAATCCTCCTAGGAAAGAAATAGTCAACTGGAATCACGACTTCTCCGACTGTACTTCAGAAATATCCTCACCGGTGAATGCAGCTATCTCTTCAGTGAGTTCCACTACTTCGACCTTGGACGGCTCAAGGAAGGACTCACACTGTTATATCCCCATCAAGATATGGACCCAGTCCCAATGGATTGCTAGTTTCGCTATGGTGGACTCAGGGGCCAGCGGCAATTTTATGGACATTACATTCGCTAAAGAACACAGTATATGTTCACAAAAGAGGATCTCTCTGGTATTGATGGAAACTGTGGATGGTTCCCCACTGGTGTCCGGGCCCGTAGATCTTGAAACAATATCACTGAAAGTCCGTATGGGGGCGGATCACTCAGAAAGACTGTCCTTCTTGTTAATTTCCTCCCCTCATTTTCCCATAATCCTAGGACTACCATGGCTACGACTGCAAAACCCTACTATCAATTGGGAGACGAAGGAAATACAGTTTCCTAGAAGACAGATATCATCTAAGGAACCAGCTTTAGTTGGGTCAGCATGCTCCGTTGACTTAAATCTACCAATAGAGTATCAGGATTTCATCGATGTATGTGACAAGAAAAATGCAGACAAATTGCCTCCACATCGACCGTACGATTGCCCCGTGGAACTGCTCAAGGAGTACATCGATGAAAACCTAGCCAAGGGATTTATACGAAAATCTTCCTCCCCGGCAGATGCCCCGATCTTCTTCGTGAAAAAGAAGGATGGCTCACTCCGCCCATGTAATGATTACCGAGAGCTCAACAAAATTACGATCAGGAACTCCTATCCACTTCCATTAATTCCCAAATTACTGGAAAGGGTGCGACACTCTAAAATCTTCACAAAATTAGATCTCCGTGGAGCATACAATCTAGTACAGATCCGTCTCGGTGACGAGTGGAAGACAGCCTTCCGGTCACGCTATGGACATTTTGAGTACCTCGTCATGTCTTTTGGTCTCCGTAATGCGCCGGCTACGTTTCAACACTTGGTGAATGACATTTTCAGAGACATACTCGATATTTTTGTTGTTTATTTGGGTGACATTTTAATCTTTTCCAGCAACATCAAGGAGTATCAGCAGCACGTGAGAGTAGTCTTGGATCGCCTACGGCAGAATCACTTGTATATCAAGCTAGAGAAATGCGAGTTCCACAAAACGGAAATCCAATTCTTGGGGTATGTTATCTCTCCTCAGGGTCTCAGCATGGATGCCAGTAAAACGCAAGCCATCCAGGAGTGGCCAATTCCCAAGTCTGTGAAGGAAGTACAACGATTTATTGGATTCGCCAATTTTTACAGACGATTCATTAAAAAATTTTCAGAGATCGTCATACCCATCACCTAATTGACCCGGAAGAAGATACCATTTGTCTGGTCACCGCAAGCGCAGACGGCATTTTCCAAATTGAAAGCTAAATTTACATCAGCACCGATCCTCGTACACCCGGATCCGGATCGAGCTTTCATAATGGAAGTAGATGCTTCCGACTGTGCGATAGGGGCCATTCTCTCGCAAAGAACAGGTGAGAAAGATCTTTTACATCCTTGTGCCTTTCTTTCGCAGAAATTATCGCCCGCAGAGAAGAATTATGATGTCGGAAATAAAGAGCTATTGGCCATTATAACCGCATTCAAGGAATGGAGGCATCTACTGCAAGGAGCATCTCACCAGATTGTCGTACTTACGGATCATCGGAACCTCAAATTCATGAGATCGGCAAGGTGTCTAAAGCCCAGACAGGCCCGATGGACTTTATTCCTTAATCAGTTTGACTTCATTGTTTCCTACAGGCCAGGCTCTCGTAATGGGAAGGCCGATGCACTATGTAGGATTCACTCAGGTAACGTAACTCCAGTATTACCTCCGAGGACCATACTCTCAGAAACAAACTTCATAGGGGTATTACACAATCAAGATCTATTAACAAGTATTAAGGAAGCCTACACTGGAGACCCACTACTGATCCGACCCCCCAATCAGGTAAACCTAACCTTGAAAAACAGACTGGTTTCAGGGACAATGCCTGTATATTCCGGAAACGGTCAGACTAAAGGCCCTTTTACATTTAGCGATGCACCAGCGATCCGACGAGCGATCCGACCCGGTCAGGATCGCTGGTGCATCGCTAAATGATCGCTAGTGAGCTTTCATACAGAAAGATCTCACTGCGATGCAGCAGCGACGCAGCGCACGATACTCACCTTTCACACACAGCGATCCTGCGTCCTCCCGCCCGCGTCCAGCGTCGCTCGTCGTCACAGCAGGAAGCCCAGCAGGAAGCGCCCGACGAGAAATGGAGACGGACATTCTCGCGCGATCAGCGATGGACAGCGGGGGAGCCGGTCGCTGGTAAGTATCACACATAGCGATATCGTTAGCAATATCGCTATAACGTCACAAAATCGGTGACGTTTTAGCGATATTGCTAGCGATATTGCTTAGTGTAAAACCCCCTTAAGTGTACTAAAATTAATGCATGACTAAAAGATCGCCGGTCATAGAGGAGTCCAGAAGACCCAGGAATTCTTGTCTCGCTTCTTTTGGTGGCCGACCTACCGGAGAGACGTTCAGCATTACGTCTCGTCATGTGAGGTATGTGCAAGATCAAAGGTTCCCCGCTCCTCACCTACGGGATTGCTACAACCCCTCCCTATTCCATCTCGCCCTTGGGGGTCTATTTCAATGGATTTTATTGTAGAGTTGCCTACTTCTAAGGGGAAAAACACTATCCTAGTAGTGATTGACCGTTTGACCAAGGCTGCCCATTTCATTCCCTGTATCGGTCTTCCGACAGCCAAACAGACAGCAGACCTCATCGTACAAAATGTTTTTCGGCTACATGGAGTTCCTGACGAAGTGATATCAGATCCAGGGGTCCAATTTACCTCAAGATTTTGGCGAAGCTTCTGTGCCGCCCTGGACATCAAGGTAAATCTATCATCCGCTTTCCATCCGCAGTCTAACGGACAAACAGAACGGACTAATCAAACCTTGGAGCAGTACTTGCGTTGCTACGTATGCCACTTACAAGATGATTGGGTAAACTTACTCCCGATGGCCGAATTCACGTATAACAACTCGCAGAGTGCCTCCACCAAGCAGTCTCCTTTCTTTGCTAATAAGGGGTTTCATCCCAGCATTCTCCCTTGACTCCCGATAGACATGTCCGTACCCGCAGCAGCTGTCCGAATTACGTATTTACAACAGAATTTAGAGTCTTTGAAACAAACGCTGGCTGCAGCTCAGGAGAGATACAAGAAGGCTGCAGACAGGTTCCGTAAACCAGCACCAACATACAAGGTAGGAGACATGGTCTGGCTTTCGACAAGAAATTTAAAATTAAGGATTCCGACATCTAAGTTGGGACAGAAATATGTTGGCCCATACAAAATCAACAACATAGTAAGTCCCGTAGCCTGCCGTCTTAAATTGCCTACATCTTTGAAAATACACTCTGTTTTTCATGTCTCCCTGCTTAAACCAGTAGTACCGAATCCCTTTCCCGGACGTACACCCGTTCCACCTGGTCCGGTTCTCATTGATGGGCAAGAAGAATTTATTGTGGAAGGGATCATCGACTCTCGGATCCATAGGAGGAAACTTCAATACTTGGTGAAATGGCAGGGTTACCCATCGGAGGAGAATTCCTGGGAACTTCAGGAGAACATTCGAGCTCCCCGTCTGATCCAACAGTTCCATAGCCGATACCCCAGTAAACCAGATCTAAGGTCGTCCGGAGGACATCCTTGAAGGAGGGAATGGTGTGAGGTTCTGAGCCATGTTTCTGTTCTGCTTGACTTTGCCCTTAATTTTGCCCTTATCAAAGATGAAGTGAGTAGCTTCACAAGGGGCCATCTTGTTCCTGTTTGACTTTTCCTGTTTCCTGCCTGCTGTGTACTAAAGGGACTCTGCACATTATACCTGTGCTTGTGTATCTGGATCTTCACCTGCTGCCAAGCTTGGAGAGCTTGCATTGTGCCTGCTTCTTCTAAACCTCGGGATTCCCCGTTTGTTACTTACCTGCTGTCCTGCCTGACCGCCTCTCCTGTCCGGATCTGCTCTGCTTCTGTCATCTCTGCGGCCTGCTCTCCGCTTGGAGCCCGGTCCAGTCTCAGGACCTTAGGACTGTGTGCGCCTGGACCTCAGACTCTCGCCAGTTGGTTCGTACAGACTTTACCTGTTGCCAGAACTTATATCTACGTACCATGCAATACTGAAGCCTGTTTACTGTAATACTCTGAACTACATCTGCATAGTACTGAGACCTGTTGCTACAATACAATACTGAACCTTTGAACATATACTGTGTTTGTCTTCTCTGCCCCATGCCACCGAGTTCCATAGAACCTATAGTACTAATTTGACACTTTCGCTCATAAAGCGCTCCAAGTTCTGCACCACCCAACATCTTCTCCCTCATCTCTTATCACCCTAACCCATCCCCTCCATTCCGTTAATGACCTAAGACTAACCTCAATAAACCGAACCTCCCACTCCCATCTCCAAGATTTCGTGCATGCTGCGCCAATTCTCTGGAATGCACTACCCAGGACAATTCGATGAATTTCCAATACCCACGGTTTAAGAATGCACTTCTGTAGACTAGTCTATTGCCTAACCTCACAAATTTTGTTCCAAATCTGGTCCATCATAGAATCTATTTACACAGCCTCCATGCACTTAATAGCCCTCCATGTCCATACACATACTGGCTGGTGACCGATTCATACAGCATTATGTGAGCACTATTTATTATATTGATGGCTGGACCGTACATGGACTATAAGCTTGCAAGCAGCAGGACCCTCACTCCTCTTGATATCTGAGTTATGTGTTATTTTGTAATGTCTTCAATGTCTGTACATGTCCCCTCTGTAACGTAAAGTGTTGTGGAATATGTTGGCGCTACACAAACAAAAATTATTATTATGTAAATGACAGAGGCATAGCTAGGGATTCAGCTCAGTAGTGGGGGGTAATCACCATCAGATAAGAAGCAGCTCTTTTGATTCCTTTCCAACAGACACAGATTATACACGTGGCCGATAGACCGTTTCCTGCAAATCGATTCACACCAGCAAAAATGGAAAATTGCAAGGTGGTGAAGGGGTAAGGTTGAAGTCTAAAGTTTGGTACCTAGTAACACTGCATATATAGACATCAGGAGTCAAGTGTGTGAAAGAGGGATTATTGATTATATGTCCCCTGGTAATAAAAAATAAAGTTTTCCTTTACAGCAACTGCGCAAATACCACAGAACTTTCTTGTGGGTAGTGGTATACCGCCAATGGCAGCAGGTCATGTGGCTGGTATGGGGCCGTGAGCTGGGGGGCTATGTGCCAGCACTGGTACCGGGTCCCCTCTCCGCCCGTCATCACACATTCAACTGTATTGGATTCCTGGATGCCAATACAGTTGAAAGCAATGATGAAAGAGGGCGCATCAGCTGGCTCATACTCCTTCATAACGTTTCCGCTGCATCTAATGTCCCAGCGCAGTGGGCATGATGACAGCACTACATGACGTTTGCGGAGCTGAGATGTGCCGGTGCTTCAGAACGCTCGCTGCAGAGATACCACAGCAGCGGGGGAATGAGAAGTAGAGGTGAGTATTGTATTTTACTTTTTTAAATCAATGAGTACATTGTAATGGCCATAATACTGTATAGAGGACTGGAGTGCAGTATAGTATATGGACTATGGGGAGTGCATTATACTGTGCAACAATTAGAGGAGGTCCTCAATTGAATATTAAAAAACAGTGAATAATCCTCAATATATGGCAGTTTTTCTGCCCATTTTGTGTAGCTAGATATTTTTAAGTGCTGTTCCAGCTATCGCCAGTAGGTGTCTTATGTTGCCCTTCTCTTTTATTCCTGTGTTTGGAATTTTCTGTTCCCCGAATGGTTAATTGTTCAGAACCGCCCCTTATTCTATCCTTGGTCAACAACATGTAACCATTTTCCAGCCATCTCCTGAGCAGCCCACATTTGTTTAGCTCAGCTCTTTGCAAAACCATTGCTATAACAAGTGGATTCCAGTAAGGATAATGGAATTATGAGTTATGCATCCATGTTAGAAGCCATAATGCAGCCCCCCATGATGTTTGCAATGCATGCTCAGCTCCTGTAATGTTATTTCACTGCATGTTTGTTATAAGCATTCTCTAGTTATGCATCCTTGTTGTGAATTCGCTTTCTGGCCTTCCTCTGGTTACTAGTGAAGGTAGTGGAGCTGGTCAAATTGACAGAGGGGTTGCGAGTTCTCTTTCTGAGCTCCCTCTGGTGGTTACTGGAGGTAATGGAGCTGGTCTGATTAACAGAGGCTTGCCACCTGATAATGAGGATGACGATTGGAGATCTGGGGTTTCAGACTGGGATTTAAGACAGCCGACTCCCTCTATCCCTGCTGGTGATTTTCTTCCTGCCTCCTGAGGTCTTAGTTTCCAGCTCAGTCCCTGCATGCTCAGCTAAGTGTTCATTTGCTATTCTGTTTACATTTGATCTGGTTTTGTCTATTTCAGTTTTGCGTGGGTCATCCAGCTCTGGCTGGGGCTGTGCTGAATCACCATCCATATGTTACTGCTTGTGTCAGTTTGTTTTTGTCCCTTATTAGTTCGGCCTCATTTTGCTCTGCTTTCAGAATATACCAGAGTGCTGATATAGTGGGCGAAGTCGTGCAACTTCAGTGTTTTTTGCATCAGACGTGTTGGGCCTTTTTGCAGGGTTTTTTGCGTGATTGCAGACAGTGTCTTTCCTTTCCTGTCCTGTCTAGTCAGTGTGGGCCCCATCGTTTTCTCAGTATATTTTTCTACCTGCGTTTGTGTTTTCATCTTGTCACACCGACAATATATGTTTGGGGGCTATCTATTCCTTTGGAGTCTGCTCTGGGGCAGTTTAGATTTCCCCTTTCTTGCTTTAGGCTTAGTTAGCTCTCCGGCTGTGCTGAGGCATCTAGGATCATCATAGGCACGCTCCACGGCTACTGCTAGTTGTGTGGATAGGATCAGGGGTCTGCAATCCGCTTAGTTACCAACCTCTCTGGTTTTCTGTGGCTTAGCTTGGGCTTGCTTTCCTCCTCGGTGACCCATTCATAACAGAATCACCAGCCTAACCGCAGACTCTAGGGTACTCAAAAGAAGGAAAGAATTGTAAAAAAAAATTGTCAGAATTTTTTTATATAATTTTTTTTTCCCTCTTTTTCTCTGGGGCCGTAGGAGGATTTTTTTCTTTAATTTAGATTAAGCAATTGTCCAATTGGGCTGAGCAGCTCGCTGCTGAAGTGCGGGGAATTTCTGCCTTTCTCGCTCAACCTTCTGTTGTTGAAGCAAAAATTCCTACTCCTGATGTGTTTTCTGGGGATCGGTCTAAATTTTTGAATTTTAAGAATAATTGTAAACTATTTCTTGCCTTGAAGCCTAACTCATCGGGGAGCTCTGTGCAGCAGGTTAAAATTGTCATCTCCCTGCTGCGCGGCGATCCCCAGAATTGGGCTTTTTCTCTGACACCTGGTGATCCTATTCTGACTAATGTGGATGCATTTTTTCAAGTCTTGGGGTTGTTGTATGATGAACCTAATGCTATTGATCAAGCTGAGAAAACCTTATTGGCATTGAACCAGGGTCAGGATTCTGCAGAGTTACATTGTCAAAGATTCCGAAAGTGGGCGGTCCTTACTAAATGGAATGACAATGCCCTAGCAGCTCTCTTTTGGAAGGATTTGGCAGAAACCGTAAAACATGTTATGGTGGGATTTCCTGTTCCCTCTGGTCTTGATGATTCTATGTCTTTAGCCATTCAAGTTGATCGGCGTTTACGTGAACGTAAAACTACACGAGAGGAATTGCCACCTTTTGAACGTACGTCTGAACCCATGCAATGTGATAGGGTTTTGTCTAGGGCGCAACATCAGGAGTTTAGAAGGCGTAATAAGCTGTGTTTTTTTTCTGTGGAGACGCCTCTCATATTATTTCTGTCTGCCCTAAACGAGAAAAACGTTTTGCTCACACATTTGCCATGGGCAGTGTACAGCCTAAGTTCCTTTTGGCAATTACTCTGATCTGCTCCTTGTCTACATTTTCCGCTAAGGCTTTTGTAGATTAAGGAGCAGCTTTGAATCTGATGGATTTAGACTTTGCTAAACGTTGTGGTTTTCCCATGATACCCCTGAGGACTCCTATCCCTTTGATGGGTATTGATGCTACTCCTTTGGTGGAGAATAAACCCCAGTTTTGGACCCAGGTGATAATGCGGGTCGCCCCGGACCACCAAAAAAATTGTAAATTTTTGGTGTTGCACAATTTGCATGATACTATTGTTCTGGGTTTTTCCTGGTTGCAAACTCATAATCCTGTTTTGGATTGGAAATCTGTGTCTGTGGTGAGTTGGGGTTGTCAGTGTGTTCTTAGTGACACTCCTGTTTTCTCCACCTCTCCCCAGTCTCATGATATTCCTGATTATTTGGCTGATTTTTCTGATGTATTTAGTGAGAGTAAGTCTGTGTCTTTGCCTCCTCATAGGAGTTATGACTGTGCAATTGAGTTAATGCCCAGGTGTAAATTTCCCAAGGGTCGGCTTTTCAACTTATCGGTACCCGAACATGATGCCATGCGATCTTATATCAAGGAGTCGTTGGAGAAGGGTCATCTTAGACCATCCTCTTCACCTTTAGGTGCTGGGGGTTTTTTTTGGCCAAGAAAGATTGTTCATTAAGACCTTGTATTGACTATCGTTCCCTTAACAAAATCACTGTTAAATATCAGTACCCGTTACCCCTGATTTCTGATTTATTTTCCAGAGATAAAAGTGCCTGTTGGTTTACCAAGCTTGACCTCAGGGGGCGTATAATCTTATTCGCATCAAGCATGGGGATGAATGGAAGATGGCGTTTAATACTCCGGAGGCACATTTTGAGTACCTGGTGATGCCTTTTGAGCTCACTAATGCCCCTTCTGTCGTCCAATCTTTTATGAACGATATTTTCCGGGACTTTGTGGATAAGTTTTTGATCATTTATCTGGATGATATTTTGATCTTTTCCAGTGATTGGGATTCTCATGTGGAACATGTCCAGACTGTGTTCTGGATTTTGAGGGAAAATTCTCTGTATGTTAAGGGATCGAAGTGCCTCTTTGGTGTACAGAGGATTTCATTTTTGGGATTTATTTTGTCCCCGTCGGCTATTGAAATGGACCCGGCCAAGGTACAGGCCATTTATGATTGGGTTCAGCCCACTTCTTTGAAGGCTCTCCAGAAGTTTTTGGGTTTTGCTAATTTCTACCGTAAATTTATAAGTAGTTTTTCTGGTATTGTCAAACCACTGACTGATCTGACCAAAAGGGGCACTGATGTGGTGAATTGGTCTCCAGAGGCAGTCTCGGCATTTCAGGAGCTTAAGCGGAGATTCACTTCTGCTCCTGTTCTACTGCAACCTGATGTCTCACTCCCATTTCAGGTGGAGGTAGATGCTTCGGAGATTGTTGCAGGAGCCGTTTTGTCCCAAAAAGATCCGGTGACTTCTAAAATGAATCTCTGTGCCTTCTTTTCTCGAAAATTCTCCCCATCTGAACGTAACTATGACGTGGGGAATCGGGAATTGTTGGCTATGAAATGGTCATTTGAAGAGTGGAGACATTGGTTGGAGGGAGCTAGACATCAAGTTGTGGTCCTCACCGACCACAAGAATTTGATTTATCTTGAATCAGCCAAACGCTTGAATCCTAGACAGGCTAGGTGGGCCTTGTTTTTCACGCGTTTTAATCTTGTGGTCTCTTTTCTTCCGGGCACTAAGAATGTTAAGGCGGACGCCCTTTCTTGGAGTTTCTTTGCGGATTCTCTTATTGTGACCGAGCCTACTACCATTCTAAATGATGATGTAGTTCTTTCTGCCATCTCACCCAATTTGAGATGTGCCCTGGAGGAATTTCAGGAGGACAAACCTGAACGTTGCCCTATGGGAAAATTGTATGTCCCTGACCAGTGGAGGAAGAGAGTAATGTCTGAAATTCATTGCTCCACGTTGGCTGGTCATCCAGGTATTTTTGGTACCAGAGATTTGGTGAGTCGTTCTTTTTGGTGGCCTGCCTTATCTCGTGATGCCAGGAATTTTGTGCAGTCCTGTGGGACTTATTCTCGGTCCAAACCCTGTTCTCGTTCTAGTGGGTTGTTGATGCCCCTGCCGGTGCCCAGGAGGCCATGGACCCATATCTCAATGGATTTTATTTCCGATCTTCCTGTCTCTCAGAGAATGACTGTTATCTGGGTGACTTGTGATAGATTTTCTAAGATGATCCATCTTGTACCACTCCCAAAGTTGCCATCTTCTTCTGAGTTGGTGCCCTTGTTTTTACAACAGGTGGTTCGGTTGCACGGGATTCCTAAGAACATTGTGTAGGACAGAGGAGTCCAGTTTGTTTCCAGATTTTGGAGAGCTTTTTGTTCCAAACTGGGAATTCAGTTGTCTTTCTCCTCTGCACTTCATCCTCAGACTAATGGGCAGACTAAGAGAACAAACCAGACTTTGGAGTCCTATTTGAGATGTTTTACTGTATATCTGCTGATCAGGATAACTGGGTCTCATTTTTGCCCTTGATGGCTAGTTCTGCCGCCTTGATGTCGCCCTTTTTCTATAACTTTGGGTTTCATCCTCGATTTTCTTCAGGGCAGTGTGGACACTGTGGTAGAGAGAATGCAGCAGATGTGGGACCATTGGTGGATAAGTTGTCAAATGGAAGGGTTATGGCCAGGAGAATAATTCTTGGGTATCTGCTTCTGACGTTCGTGCTTTTCACCGGGCCCATCCTGATCAGCCTGGTGGCGTGGATGAGGGTTCGGTGACCCCTCCTCAAGGGGGGGTACTGTTGTGTTGTGAATTCACTTACTAGCCTACCTCTGGTTACTACTGAAGGTAGTGGAGCTGGTCAAATTGACAGAGGGGTTCAAGTTCTCTTTCTGATCTCCCTCTGGTGGTTACTGGAGGTAATGGAGCTGATCTGATCTGAGGCTTGCCACCTGATAATGAGGACGACGATTGGAGATCTGGGGTTTCAGACTGGAATTTAAGACAGCCGACTCCCTCTATCCCTGCTGGTGATTTTCTTCCTGCTTCCTGACGTCTTAGTTTCCAGCTCAGTCCCTGCATGTTCAGCTAAGTGTTCATTTGCTATTCTGTTTACATTTGATCTGGTTTTGTCTATTTCAGTTTCTTGTAGGTAAGCCAGCTCCGGCTGGGGCTGTGCTGAATCACCATCCATATGTTACTGCTTCTTCTTTATTTTTATTTTTTTATATAGCGCTAACATATTCCGCAGCGCTTTACAGTTTGCACACATTATCATCACTGTCCCTGATGGGGCTCACAATCTAAATTCCCTATCAGTATGTCTTTTGAATGTGGGAGAAAACCGGAGTACCCGGAGGAAACCCACGCAAACACGGGGAGAACATACAAACTCCTTGCAGATGTTGTCCATGGTGGGATTTGAACCCAGGACCCCAGCGCTGCAAGGCTGCAGTGCTATCCACTGAGCCACCGTGCTGTCAGTTTGTTTTTGTCCCTTATTAGATTGGCCTCTTTTTGCTCTTTTTTTTCAGAATATACCAGAGTGCTGATATAGTGGGCGAAGTCGTGCAACTTCCGTGTTTTTTGCATCAGACGTGTTGGGCCTTTTTGCAGGGTTTTTTGCATGATTGCAGACAGTGTCTTTCCTTTCCTGTCCTGTCTAGTCAGGTTGGGCCCCATCGTTTGCTCAGTCTATTTTCCTACCTGCGTTTGTGTTTTCATCTTGTCTTACCGACAATATATGTTTAGGGGCTATCTATAACTTTGGGATCTGCTCTGGGGCAGTTTAGATTTCCCCTTTCTTGCTTCAGGCTTAGTTAGCTCTCCGGCTGTGCCGAGGCGTCTAGGATCATCGTAGGCACGCTCCACGGCTACTGCTAGTTGTGTGGATAGGACCAGGGGTCTTCAATCCGCTTAGTTACCAACCTCTCTGCTTTTCTGTGGCTTAGCTTGGGCTTGCTCTCCTCCTCGGTAACCCATTCATAACACATCCTCTGTTCAGTGAGTGTAAGGCTGGCAGCCACTAGTTGTGTTGGATATTTCTTTCTCCTTTGCTGCTGTGTATATTGTATTGCTCAGCTCTTGTGTGATGCATGATGAAAGCATCCTGTGCCATTGCTACTGTTGTGATAGTACCCTGCATTGCTATTACCTGCCAGTATTCATGTATTGTATACTGTCTTAGTACTGACATGCTATATTGTCTGTCTTTTGTAGTTTTTACCTGAATCTTCTGTATTTTGTACAACAATCTGCTGAATTATCCATCTGTTATCATCTCCCATCGTTGTCCATATCATCCCAATAAATAATAGACTTAAGCACCCATACAGTCTTGTTTCTGGGAGTGGATGAAAGGTTAAGCCGTATGCTGGAATCCACACAGCGTCATACGTGGAGGAAGGCAGAACAATAAAAACGGACCACTGGTCGCAAACGGTGGTTACCCAGGCTATACGGCTCCGCTACCACCCAAACTGCTCCGCATACGGGTACTACAGCAGCCGACACACAGCCGCAGAGACAAGGGCACAGGGCTCAGTAAAAACGGACCGCTGGTCACAAGCGGTGGTTACCCAGGCTATATTATTATTATTATTATTATTATTATTCATTTATATAGAGCCATGTATTCCATGGTGCTTTACATGTGAAAAGGGGAAATATAGACAAGTATAATAAATATGTGTAAGACAAGGGACACACAAGTACATGAGGAGAGGGGACCCTGCCCGCGAGGGCTCACAGTCTACAGGGATGGTTGAGGATACAGTAGGAGAGGGTAGAGCAGGTCGTGCGGTGGTTCAGTAGACTGAGGATCATTGCAGGCTGTAGGCTTGTCGGAACAGGTGGGTCTTCAGGTTCTTCTTGAAGGTTTCCGTTGATGGTGAGAGTCTGATGTGTTGCAGCAGAGAGTTCCAGAGTATGGGGGAAGCACGGGAGAAGTCTTGTATGCGGTTGTGGGAAGAAGAGATAAGGGGGGAGTATAGAAGGAGATCTTGAGATGATTGAAGGTTGCGTGCGGGTAGGTACCTAGAGACCATGTCACAGATGTATGGAGGAGACAGGTTGTGGATGGCTTTGTATGTCATGGCTAGGGTTTTGAATTGGAGCCTCTGGGCCTGGCATGGGGGGGAGGCTGGGGAATAGCGGGGAGACAGGTGGATTAGTCAGGCAGCAGAGTGTAGGATGGACTGGAGCGGTGCCAGAGTTCTAGAGGGGAGGCCAGAGAGTAGGAGGTTGCAGTAGTCGAGGCGGGAGATAAGAGCATGCTCTAGTGTTTTTGTGGTTTCGTGGTTAAGGAATGAGCGGATCCGGGAAATATTTTTGAGTTTGAGGCGGCAGGAGGGTTCAAGGGCTTGGATATGTGGTTTGAAAGAGAGCGCAGAGTCGAAGATCACCCAAAGGCACCGAGCGTGCGGGACTGGGGAAAGAGAGCAGCCATTGACATTGATGGATAGGTCTGGTGGAGGGGTAGAGTGAGATGGGGGAAAGATGATGAATTCTGTTTTGTCCATGTTCAGTTTGAGAAAGCGAGCAGAGAAGAAGGCTGAGATAGCAGACAGACATTGTGGGATTTCAGTCAGTAAGGAGGCGAGGTTGGGTCCAGATAGGTAGATCTGTGTGTCATCAGAATAGAGGTGATACTGCAAACCGTGGGATTCTATGAGCTGTCCCAAGCCGAAGGTGTAGATGGAGAATAGTAGGGGTCCTAGGACAGAGCCTTGAGGAACACCGACAGACAGGGGGCAAGGTGAGGAGGTGGTGTGTGAGAGGGAGACACTAAATGTTTGGTGTGTTAGGTATGATGAGATCCAGGATAGGGCCAAGTCTGTGATGCCAAGAGATGAGAGATTCTGTAGCAGGAGGGAATGGTCTACGGTGTCGAAGGCAGAGGACAGGTCCAGGAGAAGGAAGACAGAGTAGTGTCGCTTGCTCTTGGCGGTTAGTAGGTCGTTAGTGAATTTAGTTAGGGCAGTTTCAGGTGAGTGATGCGGTCGGAAGCCAGATTGTAACTGGTCAACGAGGGAACAGGAGGAGAGGTGGGAGGACAGTTCAAGATATACATGCTGCTCCAGTAGTTTTGAGGCATAAGGGAGATGAGATATCGGGCGATAGTTAGATACAGAGGATGGGTCAAGGGAGGGCTTTTTGAGGATGGGTGTGATTGAGGCATGTTTGAAGGATGAGGGAAAGACACCATTTGTAAGTGAAAGGTTGAAGAGGTGTGTTAAGAGATGGGATGAAGACTGTGGCCAAGTTAGGGATGAGGTGAGATGGGAGTGGGTCGAGGGCACAAGTGGTGAGATGTGTTCTTGACAGAAGGGTGGAGAGCTGATCTTCTGTCATGGTGGAGAAGCTGGATTTGCAGAACAGAGCTGAGTGGCTAAGAGGGGCAAAAATATGACATAGTAGGAATAACTGAGACATGGTTAGACGACAGCTATGACTGGGTGGCTAACTTGCAAGGATATGATTTGTTTAGGAGGGATCGTAAAAACAGGAAAGGGGTGGAATCTGTCTATATATAAAGTCCACTTTAAAGCCCACACTAAGAGATGATATACAAGAGGGAAATGAAGAGGTGGAGTCTCTATGGGTGGAGATACAAGGAGAGAAAAGTAATAAAATCCTCATAGGGGTTTGCTATAAGCCACCAAATATAACAGAAACCACTGAAAATGTATTATTGAAACAAATAGACAAAGCAGCAAATCACAATGAGGTGATTATTATGAGGGACTTCAACTACCCTGACATAGACTGTGAAACTGAAACCTGCGTATCTCAGAAAGGAAACCAATTTCTGTCAGTAACCAAGGATAATTATCTGTCACAACTTGTGCAGGGCCCAACTAGAGGGACAGCCCTTCTGGACTTAATTTTAAGCAACAGGTCAGATAGAATAACAGAAGTACGAGTCGATGGGCACCTAGGGAACAGTGACCACAATATAATACAATTCCACTTGTCCTTCAGTAAGGTGCCCTGGAAGGGGGTTACGAAAACGCTGAATTTCAGGAAAGCAAAGTTTGATCAGCTTAGAGAGGACCTTCGCCGAATTGATTGGGACAATGTCCTCAAAAATAGGAGCACAGAAAATAAATGGGAAATATTTAAATCAGTTTTACACACCCACTGCGAGCTAGCCATACCGTGCAGAAATAAAAGTGCTAGGAACAGGAGAACACCAATGTGGCTAAATAAGGATGTAAAAAGGGCAATAAATAACAAGAACAAGGCATTTAGGAAGCTAAAACAAGAAGGCAATGAAGAAGCATTAAAAAATTATAGAGAAAAAAATAAAATGTGTAAAAAAAAACAAATACATTTAGCAAAAGTGGAAACTGAGAAGCTCATTGCTAAGGAAAGTAAAACAAACCCCAAACTATTCTTTAATTATATAAACAGTAAAATGATTAAAATTGATGGTGTCGGCCCTTTAAAGAACAATGAGGGTGAAATCATAGATAGCGATGTGGGAAAAGCAAATGTTTTAAATACTTTTTTCTCAACAGTGTTCACACAGGTAAAGGATTTGCCAGGGGAAATGCAGAGTGATAATGTAAACTCCCCATTAAGTATTACCTGCCTAACCCAGGAAGAAGTGCAGAACCGCCTTAGTAAGATTAAAATTGACAAATCACCAGGCCCTGATGGCATTCACCCTCGTGTACTAAGGGAGTTAAGTAATGTGATAGACAGGCCTCTATTCCATATATATAAAGACTCTATAGAAACAGGGTCTGTTCCTTTTGATTGGCGGCAAGCAAATGTGGTACCAATATTCAAAAACGGGTGTAAAAGGGAACCTGGAAACTTTAGGCCAGTAAGCTTAACATCTGTTGTGGGTAAAATTTTTGAAGGGTTTCTAAGGGATACCATTATGGAATATCTCAATGTTAATAAATCTTTAACTCTATATCAACATGGATTTGTGAAGGATCGCTCCTGTCAAACTAACCTGATCAGCTTCTATGAGGATGTAAGCTCTCAAATGGACCAAGGAGAATCATTGGATGTCATTTATCTCGACTTCTCTAAAGCATCTGACACTGTCAAACATAAAAATTTGGTAAGTAAGATGAGAAAGCTTGGGCTAGGGGAAAATGTGTGTAGATGGGTAGGTAGCTGGCTTAGTGATAGAAAACAAAGAGTGGTTATTAATGGTGCATACTCAGATTGGGCCAGGGTTACTAGTGGGGTACCACAGGGTTCTGTATTGGGCCCCCTACTATTTAATATATTTATTAATGATCTAGTGGATGGCTTACACAGTAAAATATCAGTATTTGCAGATGATACAAAACTATGTAAGGTAGTTAACACAAAGGAGGACAGTTTGCAACTACAGACAGATTTGAGTAAATTGGAGAATTGGGCTGAAAAATGGCAAATGAGGTTTAACACAGATAAGTGTAAGGTTATGCACATGGGAAGGAGAAACAGAT
>NW_027361728.1:75432500-75457500 GCF_039654945.1 Dendrobates tinctorius | reverse complement strand
CTAGTGGTTCAGGCTCGGAGACCTCAGTCGCCCCTAGGAAAGGTGACAATTCCTCGGACTCCTCGGCCTCCTCCTCGTCTTCCTCGGATGAAGACTCTAGCCGGTTCTGCTTCCCCTTAGACCAGATGGACAGATTAGTGAAAGCAATACGGTCCACCATGGGGGTAGCGGACAAAAAACGGGAACTCTCAGCACAGGACATAATGTTCGGGGGTCTAGACCCCAAAAAACGCAGAGCCTTTCCGTTAAACGATAAGGTTCAAAACCTAATTGACAGAGAATGGAAGAGACCGGAAAAAAGGGGTTCCATGCCACCAGCCTTTAAGCGGAGATACCCCTTTGATAACCCGGTAGTAAACAGATGGGATAAAGCCCCGAAACTAGACGCAGCAGTAGTCAAAGCATCTAAAAAATCTGCCATACCATTTGACGATATGGCCTCCTTGAAAGATCCGCTAGATAAAAAAGCGGATTCTTTTCTTAAAGGGACATGGGAGATGTCAGCAGGCGCGTTAAGACCAGCGATAGCTGCCACCTGTACAGCCAGATCGATGATGGTCTGGCTAGATCAGCTGGATTCCGAGCTAAAAGACGGAGCCTCAAGATCATCTATTCGGAAAAGTTTGCCGATCATTCAGAATGGCGCGGCATTTTTAGCCGATGCGTCTGCAGACTCTGCAAGAATGGCGGCTAAAGCCGCGGGTCTATCTAATGCAGCGCGAAGAGCGCTCTGGTTAAAATGTTGGCCAGGAGATATTCAAGCCCGGTCCCGTCTCTGTTCCATTCCCTGTGAGGGGGAGTACCTATTCGGCCCTGTCTTGGACGAATTGTTAGAGAAAGCTGGAGATGACAAAAAGAAATTTCCCAGTCTCCCGAACCCCTCGTACAGACGTCCTTTTACCAGAAAAGGTTTTTTCCGGAGAAGGCCGTCCAGAGATCAGGGCAGATGGGAGGAGAAAAAAAGGAAAGGTACAGGATTCATGTTTGGAGGGGGGCGCCAGGAAGGTCCAGCTCGAGATACGAAAAAGCCGCCCCAATGACTAGTTACCCCGGTAGGAGGGAGACTAGCTGCCTTCTACCCATCCTGGTCTCTGATCTCTAATAGCAGCTGGATATTGGGGATAATAGCCGTGGGACTACGACTAGAGTTTTCTAGGGTTCCCCTTGATCAATTTAAAATCACCCCACTCAGGTCGTCTGCTTCAGAGCAAGCTGCCCTGGAGGCCGAGGTTCATGACCTGTGCGCCAAAAAAGTCCTGATAGAGGTTCCACAGACAGAATGGGGGAAGGGATTCTAATCCCCTCTGTTCCTGGTCCGCAAACCAGACAGCTCCTTTAGGACAATAATAAACCTTAAGGCCCTCAACAAGTTTTTGGTCATACGTCCTTTTAAAATGGATACAATTAAATCTGCAATAAAATTGCTGTTCCAAAACTGCTTTATGGTGGTGTTAGATCTGAAAGACGCATACTACCATATACCCATCCATGCAGGCCATCAGCGGTTTCTCAGAGTGGCGGTTCAGTTGGATGGGTCAATTCGACATTTCCAATATGCGGCCCTCCCTTTTGGAGTGGCAGTCGCTCCCCGAGTATTTACTAAAGTAATAGCGGAGGTCATGGCCCATCTACGTGAATCGAACATTCTGGTGATCCCCTACCTGGACGATTTTCTTATTGTAGGTAAAACGGCGAATCATTGTTCACAACAGCTACAAAAGGCAATGTCCGCCCTAGAACGGTTAGGATGGTTGCTGAACGTCAAAAAGTCTCGGTTGCAACCAATGAAAGTCCAACAATTCTTGGGCCTAACCCTGGATTCTGAAAAACAGGAATGCCGTCTGCCCCCGGAGAAGCTTGTTCGCCTCCGTTATCAGATCCTGAACGCCTCCAATAACCCCACCATGTCCCTCAGGAAAGCCATGTCCCTTCTAGGCTCTCTTTCGGCCTGTATCCCGGCAGGCCAGTGGGCCCAGTTTCATGCAAGGAAACTACAGAGCGAGGTCTTATTACATCAAAAGGTCCTTGGGGGTTACTTGGAGGGTCAGCTAACCTTGTCCCGTAACACAAGGGAGTCCCTAGAGTGGTGGTTAGACAAGGATAACTTGTCTAAAGGGGTGCCCTGGGAGTATAACGTAACCCGCATAGTCACCACGGATGCTAGTCCTTACGGTTGGGGAGCTCATATGGGTGAAATATTAGTCCAGGACCAATGGCAACATGATCAGTTAGGAATGTCATCTAACCTAAAAGAATTGACAGCGGTAGAACAGGCGGCTAAAAAGCTCCTTGTGTATCTACAGGGCCATCACGTGCGGGTGTTCTCCGACAATCAGGTCGCCGTGGCATATATCAATCACCAAGGCGGGACCCGTTCCAGACCCCTGATGATTGTAGCAGAGCGGTTGTTCCATCTAGCAGAACAATACTTTCTATCTTTAACAGCGTTGCATATAAAAGGAAGAGACAACATCACGGCAGACTTTTTAAGCCGCAATCAGCTAAAGCAGGGGGAATGGTCCCTAAACTCCTCCATATTCAATCTCATTGTTCAAAAGTGGGGATATCCAGAGGTAGACCTCTTCGCCACCAGAGACAACAGGCAATTGAAACAATTCTGCTCCCTAAATCCCAGAGAGAATCCTCTGGCGGTAGATGCCTTCCTGATAAAGTGGGACTTCAAACTAGCCTACGCCTTCCCTCCCCTATCTCTTCTACCCCTGGTGATGAGGAAAATCAGGAAAGACAGAGCAAGGGTTATAGTCATCGCTCCATTTTGGCCCAGGAGAGCATGGTTCTCATGCCTCAGGACCATGTCGGTATCCGATCCTTGGGTTCTGCCGGACATCCCGGATCTCCTGTCCCAGGGCCCAGTCTTCCATCCTCAGGTAGCTGGCCTTCATCTGACGGCGTGGAGTTTGAACGGTCATTATTAGAAGAGAAGGGCTTCTCCGCAGACCTAGTTAACACCCTACTTAAGAGTAGGAAAATCATTACCACAAAAATTTATGTCGGAATTTGGAAGAAATTCCTTCAAAACTCAGGAGTAGTCGCTGGGGATTCAGCGCCTATAATGCAGATATTAGAGTTCCTACAAAAAGGTCTGGACATGGGGCTCTCTACCAGTACCCTTAAAGTACAAGTGTCAGCCTTGGGGGCTCTGTTTAGCTGTAACATCGCTGGTAATTATTGGGTAAGCAGGTTCATTAAGGCGGCAGGTAGATCCAGGCCAATAATGAAGGATAGGTTCATGCCGTGGGACTTAAACCTAGTCCTCACTGCTATGACAGAGACCCCATTCGAACCTATCTCGTCGGCTTCCCTAAAAAACCTGTCCCTCAAGGTAGCCTTCCTGGTAGCTCTAACATCAGCCCGCAGAATAAGCGATATCCAGGCTTTATCTAGGTGTCCTCCTTATTCACAGTTCAAAGAGGATAGGGTTATACTTAGACCTGACCCAGCGTACTTGCCGAAGGTAGTGTCTAGTTTCCATAGGACACAGGAAATAGTTCTTCCATCCTTCCTCCCTAATCCAACTAACGAGAAGGAAAAGAAACTACACACCCTGGATGTCAGGAGAGGCCTCATAGAATATCTGACAGTCACCGATCCCTGGAAGAAAGATAATGCCCTATTTATCTCTCATCAAGGCCCCAGGAAAGGTTGTAGAGCATCAAAAAATACACTAGCCAGATGGATTAGAGAGGCGATTTCAATAGCATACACCTCAAAGGGCAGGTCGCCACCCGGGAAGCTGAGGGCGCATTCCACCAGAGCCATGGCAACCTCATGGGCCGAAAGATCAGAAGTCTCCATTGACCAGATTTGTAAGGCGGCTACTTGGTCCTCTCCGAGCACCTTTTATAGTCATTATAGGCTAGACCTGGGTGCTTCCACAGACCTCTCTTTTGGTATAAGGGTGCTGCAGGCTGTAGTCCCTCCCTAAAGCTGATATTACTCTCTGTAAAGCTCTCAGGTGGTGCTGTCATGGACGACCGAATAAAGTCTTAGTTACTCACCGGTTAACGGTATTTTTCTGAGTCCATGACAGCACCCGTATATTCCCTCCCTTATATTTTGCTTGGGGTGTGCACGTCTATTTCTTGTATATGCTCACTGGTGGTAAAAGTTTATAATTGTAAACAATACTGTACATAAATCATGCATTAACCTTGGAAGTCCTCTTGTGCTCTGTAATCCAACTGATGCGTGGGAGAGGTGCCACCCTTTTGTATCTGTAGGTTTCCTGTTCCTAAGGGGTGGATCCCCTCTCTCAGGTGGTGCTGTCATGGACTCCGAAAAATACCGTTAACCGGTGAGTAACTAAGACTTTTTGCAATAAAAAGCGTCTTTTAGCGTGTGACAGCTGCCAAACATAAAAACCCGCTATAAATAGTAAATCAAACCCCCCTTTATCACCCCCTTAGTTAGGGAAAAATAATAAAATTTAAAAAATGTATTTATTTCCATTTCCGCATTAGGGATAGGGCTAAGGTTGGGGTTAGGGTTGGGATTAGAGTTAGGGGTCTGTTGGGGTTAGAGTTCGAGTTAGAATTGGGGGGTTTCCACTGTTTGGGCACATCAGGAGCTCTTCAAACGCGATATGGCGTCTGATGTCAATTCCCACCAATTCTGCGTTGAAAAAGTCAAATGGTGCTCCTTCCCTTCCAAGCTCTACCATGCGCCCAAACAGTGGTTTACCCCCACATATAGGGTGTCAGCGTACTCAGGACAAATTGCATAACAACTTTTGGGGTCTAATTTCTCCTGTTACACTTGTGAAAATAAAAAATTGAGGACTAAAAGATCATGTTTGTTGAAAAATTAAGATTATTTTATTTTCACGCCCGGGCATTATAAACATCTGTCAAGCACTTGGGGGGTTTAAAGTACTCACCACACATCTAGAATAAGTTCCTTGGGGGGTCTAGTTTCCAAAATGGGGTCACTTGTAGGGGGTTTCCACTGTTTAGGCACATCACTGATTGTGAAGTTTCCACAACCAGTGATGGTTTGGGTAGCTATGTGTCAGGATTCGTACCGGGGTCTAGTCTGTGTTCCACAGCAAGTCTCGCTGCCTTACTTGCTGTGCCACACAACCATTCGTAATATACAGTTTCTGATCAACTAGTTCTTTTTCATTCATTGTTCTTCCTCCGTTCTGGTGATTGGCTGCTTCACTGTTTCCTGTGCTTATGTCCCGCCTTTTTCCTATTTAGCACTCCACAGGGCTCTCACTCCCTGCCGGTGATTCTTCTGTGGTACGGATTCCTGTCTTCCCTACAGCGCTGTCCGGTACAACCTCTGACAGCCTCCCGGTCTCTCTCTCGTTGAGTACCTCTGGGACTCCAGCTTTCCGCATTGGTCTTTGCTGAAATCTTAGTATTTTTTGTGTTAGCTTGGGGTCTTCGTGGTTTTACCCTTCAGGTTCATTCACTCTTTAGTTTCACTCTAGGAGTCCTCCTTGCTGCTGCTTGTCTCCCTTAGGTGTTCCTGCACTCATTCCACCCTCGCTTTACCCTCACTGTAGCTCCCTGCACTTACGCCGAGGTAGGGACCGCCGCCCAGTTGTCGCCCACCGGCTAGGGTGGGACCGGCAAGTAGGTAGGGTCAGTGATGGGTGGAGCTCAGTGGCACCCTCTTCCCCTGCCGTGTGGTGGAATCATAACACTATGTCATCTGCTGGTATAGGTACATTGTGTTTTATCAAGACCAAAGTCAGCGCAGCTGTCTACCAGGAAATTTTAGAGCACTTCATGCTTCCCTCTGCCGTCAAGCTTTTTGGAGATGGAAATTTCATTCTCCAGAAGGACTTGGCACCTGTCCACACTGCCAAATGTACTAATACCTGGTTTAAAAACAGTAGTATGACTGTGCTTGATTGGCAGCAAGCCCCATAGAGAATCTATGGGGTATTGTCAAGAGGAAGATGAGAGACACCAGACCCAACAATGAAGAGGAGATGAGGGCTGCTATCAAAGCAATCTGGGCTTCCATAACACCTCAGCAGTGCCACAGGCTGATCGCCTGCATGCCATGCCGCATTGATGCAATATTTGACGCTAACGAGCCCTGACCAAGTATTGAGTGCATTTACTGAATATACATTTCAGTAGGCCAACATTTCAGATTTTACAATCATGTTTCAAGCTGGTGTTATACAGTATTCTAATTTACTGAGATAATGACTTTTGGGCTTTCATTGGCTGTAAGCCATAATCAACAACATTAGCAGAAATAAACACTTGAAATAGATCACTCTGTTTGTAATGACTATATATAATGAGTTTCAATTTTTGTATTGAAGAACTGAAATAAATTAACTTTTTGATGATATTCTAATTTTGTGAGATGCACCTGTATGTGAAAGATATACAGACTCGACAGCATCAAAATTATAAAAAAAATTAATAAAAGATTTTTAATTGTTTGCCTAATTTTGCAAATAAACTGTAAAAAATATATTTTAGATTGTCTTACCTTCCTCTTGCTCAGTCATCGCAGATTCGATTACTGTTTGAGTGGAATCAACCTCTAAAAATGGAAATATGCTTAGAGCTACATATGTGCCAGAATTAACTGCAGAAATAAGATTGATAAAAAAGATAGAGAGCAGTTGTATTTTGGTAGTTGTTTTTTTTGCATTGATAGGGTTTATATAAAAGCTTTTTCATTGGCATAATAAACCATTTTTAGTTCATTTTTAAATATGCTATTTATTGTTTGATACATTGTATCAGCAATCCACTATGTCCAATAATTTGTATATGTAAGTACGGTAAGCCCTACTTAGCTGACATGACCAAACAGATCACTTTTATGTAATATTCATCTGACCTAGCTTTAAGGCATGACGAAGCAACATATTTTTACACTATTTCCAAAGTTTGCTTTTTTTTTTAAACGGACTTGTCATTCTTGAAGCATATTCTGCACAGAATCCACACAGTGCGTAAACGTGTGGATTAGCGCCATTGTAAAAGCAGCATTTGGCTTTATGGTAGCACAAAGTACAATTCGGCAGCAGAAATCCATCAGCCACGTATTTCTGCCTCCAATTTTCTTTTAAAGCAGCATCTTACTTTTCAGAATTAAAATCAGCCTTGTGAATGTGTCCTTGACTCAACAGCAAGAACAATAAATGACTCAAATTCAATATTAGAAAAATAACGCAAATTCTATTTTTCCACATTATTTCGCACTTCTATGATTTTAGGTGTTCCTTTGATTAAAAAGTTCCCTTTAAGAAGGATCTTTACTAGTGATAAGCGAACGTGTTTGGATAAGGTGTTATCCGAGCATGCTCTGGTGCTAACCGGCGTGCTTGAAAAATATGTTCTAGTCCCTGCGGTTGCAGGTCTCGAGGCTGTTCGACAGGAGCAACACATACAGGGATTGCTGATCAAATGTCATGATCCAGGAAGGGGTTTTCGCTTTGGCCCGTCCTGGTCAGACAGGGGGTTAATTGTTTCTGCCTCTCTCTGGCAGAGGGCAGCTATTTAATGCTCACTGGACCTGGGTCCAGTGTCAGTTATACTCCTGCCCTCGGCTGAGTTAGTTGACCTCTTGTATACGTGTGCCTGATAACTTGTTGCTTGTTTGGTTGTGATCTAGTTCTGTCCCTGTAAGGCTACTTTCACATTTCCGTTTTGAAGCATCAGGCGCGATGCGGCGAAAAATGGAAAAACCGGATCCGGCGCCTGCTGCCACCGGATCTGGCTTTTTTCCCATAGACTTACATTATCGCCGCATTACGCCTGATGGCCATGCGGCGTGTCCGGCTTTAGCCGGAAACGGCAAAAAATGCCTGTCCGGCGTCTGCAAAAAAACTTTCCATGCAACGTTTTTTGACAGCGCCGGACTGCTTTTTTGCAGAGCGCATGCGCGAAGACTCTCTTTCCCTCTCCCTCTCCTGCACCGTATCCGGCAAAAACAGATGATCCGGCGGGCTGCGGCTCCTACCGGATCAGGTTTGACAACTTTTCGCCGCAGCCCGCCGGATTTAAAATCCGGAAATGTGAAAGTAGCCTTACAGGTTCTGCCTGACCCTCTTGTACCGCACCGTCCTCTCGTGTATGACCCTCTGCTTGTGACTCGACTGCTCTCTGCTCATCCCTTTTGTACCGCACCGCCCTCTTCCTGTACCTCGTTCGCCTGTATTGTGTATGATCTCTGGTTTGCCCGACTCTGAGTGTTCTTCCATCTCAGTAAGCAGGACGCTAAGCCCCGCCCCCCTGTGGTCACATGACTTTAGGTCCCGTGCCTGCTTGCTAATACTTCAGCGTTCAGGTCCTGTGCGTCTGTACTTTCCAGCTGTTACTGTCCCCGGGACCCCTACAGCACTGGTGAGTCCCTGCTCAGCGAGGGCTGTACACCGGCACTGTCAGGATCCTGACATCAAACAGGCATGTCTAACAGCTGTGAGACATGAAGCCGCGGAGACTAGAACATACTTTTTGAGGTCTCCAAAGATACTCAGCAGACGAGCATGCTCTGATAACACCTTATCAGAACACGTTCACTCAACAGTAGTCTTTACATGTCAGAGAAAAACAGCCATTGAGAATGGATAATCTTCAAACAGGTTTATTTAAGGTCAGATGCACATTAGGTTTCTGAACTCAATACCAAATCTCTAAAGGAAATCTGCCAGCAGGCTTTTGCTATTCCAGTGATCTACTACTTACTAGGCTGTAAGTTTCATTACAATTAGTGTTTTGTCAGCATGAAATTACCACTAGAGGACTAGCTGCCTTGTGCTTCCTAGTCAACTGCTCTGTGAAACCCCTCCCTCACCACTGATTAGCAGCTTTCTGTCAATGTATAGCATACACAGAAAGCTGCCAATCAGTGGTGTGGTCAGAGTTACACATACCTGAACATTCTGAGCTCTGATAGATCTGCAGCATGGAAATCTTGATTGTATTACAACTGCTACACCCAGTAAAATAAGTGATCTATCAATATAATCAGGGTGTCACGCTGAATGAGGGAGAAGCTAGGTGCACAATTGAGCATCTCTGGAGAGACCTGAAAATGGCTGTCCACCAACGTTCACCATCCAACCTGACGGAACTGGAGAGGGTCTGCAAGGAAGAATGGCAGAGGATCCCCAAACCCAGGGGTGAATAACTTGTTGCATCATTGCCAAGAAGTCTCTCGGCTGTACTAGCTCAAAAGGGTGCTTCTACTCAATACTGAGCAAAGGGTCTGAATACGTATGACCATGTGATATTTCAGTTTTTATTTTTTTAATAAATTTGGAAAAATTTCTATATTTCTGTTTTTTGTCAGTCAAGATGGGGTGCAGAGTGTACATTAGTGAGAAAAAAATGAACTTTTTTGAATTTACCAAATGGCTGCAATGAAACAAAGAGTGAAAAAATGAAAGGGAATCTGGCACCTCATTTTGGCGGTCTATGTAAATGATTTCGGTCCGGTCCGATCGTTTTGGGTCCTTTCCTCCACCCCTCCTTAGCCACTGTCTGCAATATTTCTCGGAATGTCCATAGTTGTCCTCCATATTACGCGCCAATCTTGACTCGCACATGCGCAGTATTCTTTGCCCAATTGCGGGCAAAGCCGAAAAGCATTAGTGTGCATGCGCGGGTGAACTATGTCCTGGAACACAGCTAAATACTTCCGGGACATAGTTCACCGGCGCATGCGCACTAATGCTTTTCGTCTTTGTCCGCAATTGGGCAAAGCATACTGCGCGTGGGCGAGTCAAGATTGCAATGCGCACGCGCGTAATATGGAGGACAACTACGGAAATTCCCAGAAATATTGCGAACAGCAGCCAAAGAGGGGTGGAGGAAAGGACCCAAAACACCGCCCATCGGACCGGACCGAATTCATTTACATAGACAGCCAAAATGAGGTGACAGATTCCCTTTAAAGGGGTCTGAATACTTTCCGTTCCCACTGTAGATACGTCCCTGATTTAAACTGTGCATCCACTCTTATCTATGTCAGTAGATAGTATCATAAAAACATCTTAAGGTAGGACCCTTCATTGTTAGGTTAAAGGGGCCTGATGAAATCGCGCAGTGTTGTGCACCTTTAGCTTTTAGTTCTGATTTCTTCACATATCTTTGATCATCAATAGAATTTAATAACGTCAGAACATAGAAGAAATGTCTTGTGTTCAGATCGCCTGACACAGAGCAGATTTCCTGGTTGGAAAGAAGCTACTATCAACATTTTCCATCTGAAGAGAAGTTCAGGTACACAGGCCTTTAAGAAATCTGTGTTACTTCATCTTCTGAATTACATTAAAGGAAAGCTCAGTATTTGAAAGAAGATTTTATGAAACAGCATAAACATTAATTTCGCTATTCTGTATTTTGTATTTTACAGCCATTAGTATGAACCATAAATGTATTTTCCAGGTTATAAAAGCTCTTATATCAGCTGCTTATGGTGTAAGATAACACATAGGCACAAACTACTACATACGCCATTTACATCCTTTGCTAGTCCGGTGGTGATGGTCATTTCATGGTCTGCAACAATGAAATGTGACCACTGCAGCCAATCACTACTCCCAATGCAGCCAGTCACTACTCCTAACATCAGTATGGAGAGATCATGATGCCAGTGATCCTTTGCCCAGGTCATTACAGCACGTCATCGGTCCAGCAAATTAAGCAGAGGCTGGCAGGGAACCATGGGAGCGCCAGTACTAAAGCGGCTAATGATTTAGAAGGGAAAATGTGCACATTTGCTATTTAAGGCCATAAGCAGTTGACTGAAGTTTTTTTTGAACGACTTACCATTTTCGTCAGGATTGGACTCTTGATTTTGGACTGTGAGACTTGTATCAGCACTATGGAAAAATATACATATCAGAAGATTCAGCAGTTACACAACACTTAATGGTAGTGATATCATTTTCAGGCGATTGCTTGAGAACCCACTACAAAAAAAGTGAACCTAATGCACAGCAATGTAAAAGCGGAATTGCCCGTCATATTGCACATGCTTATTCATTTTTTACTTCTGTTAACCTGTTTGCGTTTCAGAAACCATAAACAGAAATATCACGATGGTTTAAATTACAGAGGTGGACGCTGGCAGCGAAGTCATCGCACAAAGACAGCAAAACAGTCAGCGAAGCTGCTTGCAGCTTTGTCAAGAAAATCTTTGGCCTATTCACCGGTATCTGAAAGGCGTCACCTTTACACCTGAATCGCACAATGGACACCTGGTAAATATTTTGCATCCATATTTTGAAGCTAAAATTAATAATGGATCCTAAATCCAAAATCAAATAAAGGAATTTTTTTTTTACACCTATTAATTTTTGCATCCAATTCTAATTTTGGTTTTACAAAAATGGATGCAAAATGCGAACTTATGGAGCTTTCACACTGCATTCAGGCCCTCATTTGGTGGGTCCATTGGGTCTTACATCTGAAGCCCCTGGAAAATGGGACTCAGTCGTATGGACTGACGGGGCTATAGACTATAATGGTGCCAACAGAGCAAATGTGTGCTGCGACATCCAGATAGAGTAGACTGCACTTGGGTGTCCATCTCCAGTAGGCGCATACACCCGCTCAGATCTGCACATCCTATACAGCCGATACATTACAACATAATAGGGTCTTGGGAAGATGTATAATGAAGGCCAACACCCAATAGTGATCTGCCAGATGTAATTAATAGTGTGATTCCAATAATAATGTTATATCTTATTTTTTATTTTAAAGGTTTATTTTGTCAGCCCTGAAGATTTATGTTAGGCTCTCAGCTGTCACGTAATGAATCCAATATGAGAAGAGAGAATAAGTATGCGGTACTCACCGTGTAAAACACTTCAGCAGATTTTATTCCAAGCAGATACACTGACAGTGTGGTGGCCTGTGAAACACAACAGAGCATGGACAACAGCCGTTTCGCGCCGATCAGGTGCTTTGTCCAGAAAGATGCAGCTGCGCCAAACAGCTGTTGTCCGTGCTCTATAGAGTTTCACATGCCACCACACTGTTGTCGTATCTGCTTGGAGTAAAACCTGCTGAAGTTTTTTACACGGGTGAGTGCCACATATTCATTCTCTCTGTTCATATTGGATTTTTACCTCCTTATGTATTTTGATGAGCACGACCCTAGTTTATGGGGAAGAATGTTTTTTGGTTAAAGTGGCGATGCTAACTTTCTTTACTTGGACTCTGTGTCACATTATGAAAGCAGACTTTGGCAATTACAATACTGAAGTTCCCAGAGACTGCAAAGCAAGCAGAACTAATTCAACAAAAAGCATATTTAGCATTAAAACCTTGGTAAGTATAATGTTTGCGTGAGGCCTTCATTTCTGCCATGCACAATATGGCACAGCAGTGTAGACTTTGTTGATACGTGACAGAAGAGTAGAATCTCGTACAGAAAATGGTAGACGCGTAACACAGGAGAACGTAGTTTTTGCCTTTATAGTAAACTAGCTGAAGAGGCCAGCATTGCCCAGGCATAGTAACTAACTGTGGTTTGTTATAACAAACTATAATTCTGGATATATTCCCCGCTCGTATATTCCCCACTCTCGACTCTGATCCCGGGTATATTCCCCGCTCTCGTGTCTTATCCTGGGTATATTCCAGGCTCTTGGCTCTAATCCCGGGAATATTTTCCTCACTCATCTATGATCCACCTCTCGTCTCTGATCCTAGGTATATTCCCCACTCTCGTCTCTGATCCCGGGTGTATTTCCCGCTGTCTTCTCTGATCCTGGGTATATTCCCGTCTCTCTTCTCTGTTCCCAGGTATATTCCCCGCTCTCGTGTCTTATCCTGGGTATATTCCAGGCTCTTGGCTCTAATCCCGGGAATATTTTCCTCACTCATCTATGATCCACATCTCGTCTCTGATCCTAGGTATATTCCCCACTCTCGTCTCTGATCCCGGGTGTATTTCCCGCTGTCTTCTCTGATCCTGGGTATATTCCCGTCTCTCTTCTCTGTTCCCAGGTATATTGCCCGCTCTCGTCAGCAGGGAAAAACTACAACTCCCGACAATTCTCGTGGCGGCCGCCATGCTCGTGGTACAGAGTGCGGATTGCCGATGATGTTGGTGTTCATGTCTCTGCTCTTCTCCAGCGCAGACTGACAGCGGGGGCTCTGCCTGTGTGAGGTGGGTTTCTTCTTTCCTCCATATACATGGGATCAGAGGGTCCCTGCAGCAGAGCCGTGTGTGCACTGTATGTGAGGCTAAGCTGTGTGTCACAACTGTTGTCGGGTGTCCCTGGTCCAGGGGCTCTTTCCCTGTGGCTATGTGGAGTGGGTGGGGCTCTGTGGAGTGGGCGTGGCTTGATACATACACACACATACATACACTCAGCTTTATATATATAGATGCATACAGGATTTTTTTCAGACGTGGGAGGTCAGTTGGCAGCATACAGTATGTTCTGCACATCATTATGCTTGAAGCCTGGCTCTTATAAGATCAACCTTGAAGTTTCCTGTTATGAATTTCCTGGAAATCAGAGAAGTGGCCCTGTGTACAGTGCAGCGGACGCTCAGTTATCCTGATCCTAATAGTTTTGTTTATGCTCTGACTTTGCTTTCAATTACTCCTTATTACCCATGATCTGAGAACAGAGTATGTAGAAATAATTCGTACATCGCTAGTCTATCTGTTCTCATCATTTAAGTAATTGTATGTCTGAGTCATGACACTTGATTGAAGTGGTGATCAGAAGGAATGTAGTAGCTGATGTTCATACAGCCATTACAGGGATTCTGCCAGCACAGAATGACTGTCCAACCCAAATACAGGCACTCGGTGCTTCACAGCGTGGCCAAATATTTATATACACCTTCCCAACTGCTTGTTTTCTCTATATCTACACCCCCACTTCTTTGATTGACAGATCTTGGTTCATACAGCCAGAGAAAGGAGAAGATACAGTCATGGCTGAAAGTGTTCGCATCCTTGAAATTGATCCATAAAATGCAGTATTTCTCCCAGAAAACTATTGCAATTACACATGCTTATTTCCTTTGGTTGTATTGGAACAACAGAGAAAAAAAGGCAAATTGGACATCATTTCACCTAGTAGTCTTTCCGTAAAGATCTCATAAAATGTAAATGGCAAAAATTAAGAGACCGCTTCCAAATGTTCAGTTTGTCTGATTTTTCTCTTTATAGGTATATTTTTGAGTAAAATGTAAATTGTTCTTTTAGTCTATAAACTTCTGACAACATGTCTCCGAATTTCCAAGCAATATTTTTTTTTCTGAAAAGGAGAAATGGTCAAAATTAAAAAAACTCCAGTGCTTTCAGACCTCAAATAATGCAAAGAAAATAAGTTCATAATCATTTAGAAACAACAATACTAATGTTTTAACTCAGGAAGAGTTCTGAATTTTGTGGAATAACCATGATTTTTTAAAACAGCTTTCATGCGTCTTGGCATGCTTGCCACCAGTCTTTCACACTGCTTCTGGCGAAAAAATTTAAGCAGTTCTTCTTGTGACTATCCATCATCCTCTTTATTACATTCCAGAGGTTTTCAATGGGGCTCAGGTCTGGAAATTGGGCTGGCCATGACAGGGTTTTGATGTGGTGGTCTCTTAATTTTTGCCAGAGCTGTATATTAATTTTATTAAATAATCAGTAAGTCAGATATGGGGAGACGTGGACATTTAACAAATGACTAAAAATGCACTGGATAACGCATGGGACACACAGAGCCAAGGCAGCAAACATATCCCTCAAAACAGTTGTATTAGGCTAAGTGCACACGTAGCAGAACTCTCGCGGAAATTACCGCGAGAAATCCGGAATTCCAGTCCGCGGGAAAATCGCATTTTAAATTCCCGCGATTTTCCCGCGGAAAAACTAGCATTTTGCAAGCGTATTTAGCTTGCAAAATGCTAGCGTTTTCCAAGCGATCTGTAGCATCGCTTGGAGAACTGATTGACAGGTTGGTCACACTCGTCAAACACAGTGTTTGACGAGTGTGACCAACTTTTTACTACTGAGGCCGCCTATGCAGCATCAGTAGTAAAAGATAGAATGTAAAAAAAATAAAAAATGGTGTTATTCTCACCCTCCGACGTCCCGCACAGCCGTTCCCAGTAATCCTTTGCGAAAATGCCCGCGATGACGTCAGTTCTCGCGGGATCGCGATGTCTCGCGGTAATTCGCGATGACGTCGCGCGAATGACCGCGAGACTTCGCGATCCCGCGAGAACGGACGCCATCGCAGGCATTTTCGCAAAGGCTTACTGGGAACGAGAGCGTGAAGAGAAGCGGGAAGTCTGCGCGGGACGTCGGAGGGTGAGAATAACAATATTTTTTATTTTAAATTCTATTTTTTACAGGGATATGGTACCCAAAGCCCGGAGGACAGTCTCCTCTCCTCCGGACCGTGGGTATCATCCGCAATTGTTCTGCTTACTTTCCGAATGGTGGGCACAGCCACATGCGGGAAATAAGCGGAACAATGCATTCCTATGGGTGCGGGATCGCCGCGATTCCGCAAATTAATGAGCATGCTGCGGTTTTTACCGCGAAGCGATTCCGCCGCGGTAAAAACCGCAGCATTAGCACAGCATTGCGGAATCCCATAGGAATGCATGGGATGCTTATTTTTCGCGTTTTCGCGGTAAAATCGCGCGGTTAAAACCGCCGTGGAAACGCGAAAAAACCGCCACGTGTGAACTCAGCCTTAGTTGAAAAATCATGTACTAAGTGAGAAAGTAAGTGGGGAAATCCTGCAGTGTATCACCAGGTACAGAGTACAGGGAAATGTGTACAAACTGCACTGGCCACATAGTAATGGCTAAAACTAAGAGTATGTTCCCACGGTCAGTAAACGCTGCGGGTTGGATGCTGCGTACTTCCACAGCGTCAAATCCACAGCAGCCAGATGTTACAGCATAGTCTTTAATCTTTAATAACCTTTATTTTTTTATAATCTTTATTTTTTTTCAAGAAACCCCATGCCCACCATGCGTTCAGAGACGCCTGCAGCATCCCTGCATAAATGGACATGCGGCGAGTCTTTCCAGACCGCAGCTCATTCTCTACAGCGTATATTACCCATAGGATTTAATTAGATGCGGTAAAACCGCATTATCTTTCTAGTCACATGTGTATTACGTGCGGGAACGCAGCTTACTACGCATGTGAACTAATTTAAATAATGTCTTACCTTGTGCCACAGCCGGAAGTGTACGTCCACTGCAGTTCTCGCGATGACTGCCGTGCACGTGACCGCCGGTGAACGAGTTATCTCCAGTGGTCATCTACAAACTCCACTGTGTCTGGATATCAGGCTGGATGGTGGCATAATGCCACCGTTCAGCCAAAGGCATCCAGATGTAGCAGAGCTGGACTTGTCGTGGGACAGGATATCTTCTCAGTGGACACGTAAGGATATTGTTGCTTTTTTATTTTATTTCTCTTACAGGAGATCAAGGGTGTCGGTGGAATAGGCGATGCAGTAAGAATGGTGTAATTAAGATCTATTAAAGGAGTCTGTGTGATTATTTCAATTAAAGGACTTTATTCTTGCTGTGTCTTTATTTACCATATAACTATAAGATTAGTAATGGATAGGTGTCTTATAGACGCTTCTCCATTTCTAATCTGTGGGCTTGATGCCACCAGACAATACAAAGGTGACATCAACCCCACAAATATTACCCCACTTGCCACTGCTACAGGGCAAGTGGGAAGAGCCGGTAAAGTGCCACAATTGGCACATCTTTGGATGCGCCAATTGTGGGGCGGCTGCGGGCTATTTTTGGCTGGTGAGGTCCAAGATCCATGGGCCTCACCAGCCTGAGAATTCCAGGCTGCAGCTGTCTGCTTTTTCCTTGGCTGGTTAACAAAAATAGGGGGACCCCCACTATTTTTGCTAACCATCCAAGGTAAGCAGACTGCTGTGGCCTGGTATTATCAGGATGGTAAGGTTCATGGATATTGGATCCTTACCAGCCTGAAATACCAGCCTCAGTAGTCTGCTTTACTCTGGCTGGTTAACATATATAGGGGGACCCCACGCCATTTTTTTAATTATTATTTATTAAAAATAAGGGGACCTCTCTCTGTGCTTTCCTCCATTTCCTGTGTCATGTACTTCCGGCTGTGTCACAAGATTCACCATTATGTAAATTAGTACACATGCGTAATAAGCTGCGTTTCCGCACTTAATGCACATGTGACTAGGAAGATAATGCGGTTTTACTGCATCTAATGGAAGTGTATGGGTAATTTACGCGGCGGAGATGGATCGTATTCACTACATAAATTGACATGCTGCAGTCTGGAAACACGCGCCGCATGTCCGTCTCTGGGGGTGAGCCGCGGGCATCGGTGCACGTTAGTGGAGATGAGATTTCTTGAAATCCCATTCACTATGCTGTAACAGTTGGATGCTGTGGGTTTGATGCTGCGGATGTAAGCAGCGTCCAACCCGCAGCGTTTACTGACAGTGGGAACATACCCCAATATATCTGCAAGCAGGAACTCACTTTTTTTATCTTCCCAGGAGCCAACTTTCAATTAGCTTTATTTCAAGTGACAAAAAAACACATGCAATGAAAAAACGCATATAAAAACGCATCAAAGACGCAGGTGACCTGCCAGTGACCTCAGATGCAGATTTGGTGCAGATTTCACCTGTGTCAAATCCTGAGCCACTCCTGATCGTGCGCACATACCCTAATAGGTGATGCCAAAGGAGTAATTGTACCTGGAAGGGAACACAAGCATGGGCTCAGAGGGTCTGTGTGTCTCCCCCAACGTGCGTTTCGGATGCTAGCCTTCGTCAGGGGGCATTTCCCCCCCCCTTCTTCATGCAACATGATGATCAGTCCCTATTCTAGTCCGTTATCTATGTAAGCAGTTTTGAAATACGGTACATGTAAACTTATCTATGCTGTCTGTCCTAACATGCTTAAGTTTTTCATGAGTTTTCTTTGTTACTTTCTGTAAAGGTCTGTAGTCAGAGAGCACACCATATTTTTGATCACTAGAACATCCAAAAAATTGATCTGCGTGGAGTCAATGTTCTGAATGAATCGTATATCGGGGTCACATTAGTTGATGAAATCGAAAAATTTGTTAAACAAATGCAGATCACCGTTCCAGATACAGAATATGTCATCTATATAACGGAGCCATATAATGACTCTACATGGGTTATATAATACTCCTGCTATTATGTAGCTGAAAACATATCACCCACATAATCTAAGAAGCCTCTCCTGAACATTTTTCCTTTTCATGTATTCTGACTCTATGGCTCTTGTTTTCTGGTATACCCCGTCTCTTTAGAAGTCTCATTCTTTACTCTTTGTACTTTTTTCCCTTTGCATTTTTTTCCTTCCTTTGTTGTATGTACATGCTTATAAATTCTTCCCTTTTGTATAAACTCTGGCTTCTCTCATCATTATACTATAGTATTTTTCTTTCTTCCTTTCTTTATATTTTATATATCCACTAGCTGAAGAGCCCGGCGCTGCCCGGGCATAGTAACTAACTACGGTTAGTTATAACAAATTATAATGATTATATATATATATATATATATATATATAAAGCTCAGTGTATAGCTCCACCCACTCCGCATAGCCACATTCACTATAATATCCCACATCATCCCATCAGCCATAGCCACCGGACTACTAATATCCCACATCATCCCATCAGTCAGAGCCACCGGACTACTACCCCTAATATCCCACATCGTCCCATCAGCCAGAGCCACTGCATTACTACCCCTAATATCCCACATCATCCCGTCAAAGCCACCGAACTACTACCCCTAATATCCCACATTATCCCGTCAGCCTGGGGTCAGAACCAGAGCGCTGAATGGAATTTCCCTAACTTCCATACCAATGATCTCTTAATAGAAGCAAGGGGTGAGAACCAGAGCGCTGAATGGAATTGCCCTGACTTGCATACCAATGATCCCTTTAATAAAATCCTGGGGTCAGATTCAGAGCGCTGAGGGATTTGCCCTAATTTCCATACAGGAGATCCCTTTAAGAGCCTGGGGTCAGTACGAGAGCATTTGACGGCAACTGCCCTGACTTCCATACTGGGGATCCCTTTAAGAGAGCTTGGGGTCAGAACCAGAATGCTGAGTGGAATTGCCCTATCTTCCATACCAATGATTCCTTTAATAGATGCCTGTGGTCAGAATCAGAGCGCTGAGGGATTTGCCCTAACTTCCATACCGGAGATCCCTTTAAGAGAGGCCTGGAGTCATTACCAAAGCGCAGAGTGGATTTGCCCTGACTTCCATACCAATGATCCCTTTAAGAGAGGCCTGGGGTCAGTATCAGAGCGCTGGATGGATTTGCCCTGACTTCCATACCAATGATCCAATGAGGATGTGTGATGGGTATATGGGCACGGAAAGGGTGATTCATTTCTGTCATGTGCTCTCTGCTCATTTTGGTGGGCAGACAATGGCTAGGAGCTTATATTTCCAGGACTGCTAGATTTTCTCCCACCATGTAAGTGTCTGCTGAGGTGTTTTATGGAGAGGGAAAACTGTTGCTCATAGCAACCAATCACAGATCAGCTTCTTTTAAACAGCTCTGGTGAAATGAAAGATGCTTAGTGATTGGTTGCAAGGAAAACTGTCGCTCATAGAAAGCAATCACAGCTCATTTTCTTTTACACATCTCTGGTGAAATGAAAGATGCTTCGTGATTGGTTGGTGATACACACAAACACACACACATTCAGTTTTATATATAGAGATATACAGTATATTTATATTATCTTTGCTCAGTTCAATCATTGGCAGTAACATAGAACAAATAAATATTATTTTGTACATTATGTAAATATATTCTGATTTTTGCTATTTATCTGTTTTTTTTGTAGGCCCTGATAAAAGTCATCTTGATCACTGGCCTGTTCTCTAGTACAGATTTTCAACTGCAAGTTTTCAGTCTTGTGGCACTATATGATATACATGCGGTTCTCTACCACATAGCACGAATTACAGTATTCTACTGAACCACTGAGCTCCCACCATATTATTTCTAGTGGGATTTTTTCCCAGACATTTTATTTGACTAAAATATATCAATCTCTAGTTCTGGTTTCAGCTGGAGTATTGGAGTTAATATATAATTCTTACTCAGTCTGGGGGGTCTTCATTTCCACAGATGGCGATTGTCCCTCTCTTCTTAGTGTCAATATCGGCAAATGTGATGCTCCTGAAAAATAAATGTATCAAAAGCAATTGATTAGTTGATGGTCTGATAGTGGCCCACTTTCCCGCACCATACTTTATATGTAATACCTGAGCAAAATTCCCGAACCTCTGATCGCGCCACTTAGCCCTTTCATGTCTACTGTCTAGATTGACTGCAGCATAATCAAAGGGATGTGCCCGCTGTTTTTGTTTTGTGATATGATAAGAGAATGGGCGCATAAAGTCACTGAGAGGTGTTCAGAAACGGCGAGATATCTAGTGGAGGCCACTTCAAGAAACGCTCCTTCTTAGGAGAGTTTTTATCCTTTTTTTTAAAGTTTACTGACGGGGTTTTGAAGAGTTTGGGTATGTGCACACAGCATTAGCTAGATGCCGACACATCTGCAAATGGCTTAGTTGGCGGCTTTGCAGTCATCTGAGTGGCGGCTCTGCTGCCAGCGGCCTTCGCTCTATACTTTCAAGTATAGAGTGCGGGTGGCTTCAGAGCAGAAGACGCCCGAAGAATGAGCATGACACTTGTTTTAACTGCTTCAAGGTTTCTGAACCCTGAAATGGTTAAAAGAAGGAACATATACACAGCAATGCCACTTTGAGATTGTTGTGAACTGTCTATTTTATGGGGAGCTTTCCAGGGCGGATACTGAGCAGAATCAGACTGAAAAAGACACAGTGTGGATAAAGCTTTTTAAGAGTGTACTGAAAGAGGTTTTTTTTCCAGAAGTGTATTTTGCCGCCTTTTGATTGGACAGTGCTTAAAAGGAACCTGTCAGCATTTTTGGCCGATATAAGATGCGGCCACCATCTTTCAGGGCTTATCTACAGCATTCTATAATGCTCTAGATAAGCCCCCGGTCTGTCTTGAAAGATAAGAAAAATAAGTTTTATTATACTCACCCAGGGGGGGGGGGGGGCGGTCCGGTCCGATGGGTGTCGAAGGTCCGGCATCTCCCCTCTTCTTGCGATGACGCCCTCTGGCACATCCATAAGATGCACCAATTCTGCAGCTTAGCCTCCGCTCTTCTCACTTGCTCGGGTGCACTGGCAAGTGGGGTAATAGGGTTGGGGTTGGTGCCAGCTTTGTATTGGCAGCTGACATGAAGCCCAGGGGTTAGTAATGGAGAGGAGTCAATAAGACTAACCCCATAGTCTATGACTAACCCCATAGTCATTTTGTAAACAAAAAAACATCAAGAATAAAGTAATTTAATTTAAATAAAGACACTGACACCTTTATTTTAAATGAAACAAAAAAATATATATGTCACCTTGACAGCGAGTCCACTGAAGCCCATGTCCCCTGTAAAAGATTAAAATTAATAAACAACTATATTCCTTTACACGGGACATAGGTATTGGATGATTATCTTCACATCCGATAGGTGAGGGGTTAATGATTGCTTATTATTTTAATTCTTTTAGAGGAAACATGGCCTTCAGTGGATTAGGTGTCAATGTAAGTATAACTTTGCTTTTTCATTTTTAATTAAAAAAAGGGTGTCAATATTTTTATTTCAAACAAAGGACTTTATTCAGGGTGTTTTTATTTATAATATGACTATGGGGTTAGTAATGGGGGGTGTGGCACCCCTGAGGGTTCAGTCGCCACAGAGGAACTGCACCTCACCCAGAGGTGTGGTACCCCACTCTCAGGTAAGGAGGGAGAACCACCCAGGACTCTAACACCTGCACCCAACACACACTACAGTAGCAGGGCACCCTGGACGTACCTTAAGGGAGGATGGCCTTATCCCTGGCTGGGTAGTAAAGGGTGTTGGGGAGGTGGGTGGAGTTGGTAGGAAGAGAGCGGGAAGTAGAACAGTGTAGAGGTCTCAGGATGAGTGTGTGGAAGGAAAGGGAGCAGACATGCTGACAAGCAGCTCCATGGTAAGCTGAAAGAAACAGACAGAATGAAGCTCCCGTAGAGCAGAAGGGGTCTTAGGGGCATGGGACCTGCGAGAGCCACCCGTGGGGCCACATCCAATATTGGAGAGACCAGGTTGCATGGGGGTGCCGGAGGCAAAGGCACCTGTAGGTACTTCAGCCACATGCCACTGTTATCTTCGCCAGAAAGACAGCCAAAAGGGAGCAAGGGGACGCAGAGAGGACGTTACCAGACAAGGTCCACGGCTGCTGGCCTGGGACACTGACTGTGAGGTTTTGGGCAGGAGAGGCGGACAGCCAACAAAGTGAGAGGGCCAGGAGAAGCATAAACTAAAGGGAGTCCTGGGAAGGTGAATCCTGATCTACCTGGGAGTTTGCTAGATCCTTCACCTGGAGGGCACAGCGTCAAGTGGGCACATGTGCACCAGAACAGTGAGTAAAGCTTTGGAACTGCACCTCACGTGTCCTCTGATCATTCCTGCGTCACCCACCAACTCTGCTCCATCTATAATCATCAAATACAACATCTTTTCTATCACAACTGCCCTGGGACAAAGCTCTGCCTGTGGAAAGCTGTACCAACTCAGCTGCATTACCACTAGAGGATCTGCCCTGCAGCACTGGTCACCTCTGACCAGAAACCACAGATGGCATCGCAACACTTTATCACTTTATTACAAACTTTATCATTCCTTGTAAATATTCCCTTTTTATTGGATGCCCAGGGCCACAGACCGGGTCACTGCTGCTGTGACACTTACCGTTTAAGAACCGGCCCGGTACCGAGAATCCCCACTGCCCTGGCAGGCGATCTAGGAGTGTCTTATATACTGATATCCATTATTAACCCCTGGGCTTGATGTCAGCTGCCAATATAAAGCAAACACCAAACCCAATACTATTCCCCACTTGCCAACGCACCAGTGCAAGTGGGAAGAGTGAGGCTAAGCACCAGAATTGGCACATCTTTTGGATGCACCTTTTCAGGGTCAGCTAAGAGCTGATTGTTTTTAGCCCGGGGGGTGCAATATCCATGGCTCCTTCCTAGTCTAGGGTCTAGGGGAGCCTATGTTATTTTTTGGGGGGGGAGTCACCCATTTTAATAACCAGTAAAGGCCATATGTCATGTCCGCCATGTCTGTCATGTCTGCCATGTCTGTTTTGTCTCAAGAACTCCTGGAGCGATGTGCATGCGCATATCTTGTCTGCTATCCTGCTTGTTCCCTAGAGCAGTGTGCACACTCACCTCATGTCTGCTGAGCTGCAAGATGCCTGCGTTTCTGCTTTGCCTTCTGTGATCTTCTCATCATGTCTAGAGTCCCTGATCATGTGTCCTTCCTAGGATCCTGCACTGTCTGGTTCTGCAATCATCTTGTCATGTCTGAAACCTTGATCATGTGACGTTTCCTAAGATCCTGCACTGTCTGGTTCTGCAATCATCTCGTCATGTCTGAAACTCTGATCATGTGTCCTTCCTAGGATCCTGCACTGTCTGGTTCGGTGATCATCTCGTCATGTCTGAAACCTGATCATGTGACTGCGCTCTGTGATCCTGGAGCATCTGAACTTGGAAGTTCTCCCCTGGTCCTGACCTGGAAGAGGAGGTGCTGTGCCCTATATCAGACCACCCCTTCCTTTGTTCAGGGCCTGAGTATTGTGTCCCTGCATGGCTGCATGGTCTGTGGGGTGCTCCCTCTATTCTGTGCCCTTGCACCTAGCTCTGTAGTGCGTCTCTGCACACGCTCAGTGCTCGTACTCCATCTCTTGTCCTGTGCCTTGTCTTATGTTTGTCCGTTGTGCCATGTTCGTCTTTGTCCTGCTTGGACTTGTAGTCCTTCTGTTATTCTCTGCCTTGCCTGTTTTTGCCATGTCTTGCCTTCACTATACTCTGCCTTGTTCCTCCCTATGGTCTCAGTCTTTGCTTGCTCTGCCTCGCTCTCTCCTATGGTGCTCTGTAGTGCTCCCTGGCACATGCACCATTCCTCCTCTCTTTCCTTTTGTGCCCTTTTCCATGTCTAGTCCCAAGGCTCTCCTTGGCCCGGCTCTGGGCTTCGGCCTACGCTCCGCTGCTAGACTCATTCCTATTGTGCTCTCTTGCACGTTTCTAGGCTAGTCCCAAGGCTATCCCTTGGCCCGGCTCTGGGCTTCGGCCTACGCTCCGCTGCTAGCTCTGTTCTTGCTCTGTTCCTGTTCCGTGTTTCTGCCTATGCTTCCGTTCCTGATTCTGTACTCTGATTAAGCCCTGCCTGGTTTCTTGTCTTGTCTTCCCTTGCTGCTTCGTATGCCCTTTGCATGCGCCTAGCCTTCCTAGCCTCCTGTTTGTGCCTCAGCCGTGCCCGCCCTAGCTGTGCCCGCCTGCTTGTGCCTCAGCCGTGCTCGTCGGTCAGTGACAGCTGTGTCGCCTGCCATGCCTCAGTCGGGTTCGCTGGAGTCTTGCCCGTCTGTCAGTGCCGCAGCCCGACCAGCTAGCCAGTGCCCCAGCCGTGCTCTCTGTGCTCCATTGCACCTCACGCCGTTTCTGCACTGTGCTCTACGTGCTCTCTATAGCACGCGCAGGCCTCGCCTGCCCATGGTATACCTCCCCGTGCTTCTTTAAAAGTGCGCGCAGGCTTTGCCATGTCCCCTGTCATGCCCTGTTGCACGCACAGGCCCTGTCTTGGAACCCTGACCCTGGCGTGCCTCTCTGCACGCGCAGGACTCTGCCTCGCCTGACCCTGGCGTGCCTCTCTGCACGCGCAGGACTCTGCTTTGTTACCTTGTGCCTTTGCGTGTCTCTACACACGCACTCTGTCTTACCTTGTGCTTTGGCGTGTCTCTACACACACACCCTGTCTCGTTTTGTGAACCCTGGCGTGTCCCCTACACACGCACCTTGCCTTGCACCTAGCCTTGAACCCTGGCGTGTCCCCTACACACGCACCTAGTCTT